>NW_028318020.1:1161278-1319098 GCF_062004578.1 Staurois parvus
GGGCCAAAGGTCAAGTTTCGTTGCCCAGTAGTCAAGGGGATTGTCTACCTCGGTTGGCAGGGTGCTGTCCAAGTAGGCCCAAGCCTGTTGTTTGAGGTCCTGCTCCAGGTCCACCTGATGCTGCTGCTGCTGCTGCGGCTGGTTAGTAGTTTCCTCACTGCGCTGGTGAAGAAAGCTACTCATCATCGACTGCAGACTGAGGCAGCCGCTGCTGGTGGAGCTGCCACTGCTCCTACCACCCCACCCCTCCCCTGCTGCCATGGCAGCGGAACGCGAGCGCGCAGGGCCCACAGTGTCTGAGGATGGACGTTGGCGCAGAAAGGCAGAGACCAACTGACTACATAGGTGGTTTTTATAGTACGTTATTTTGGCCTCCCTCTCAGCAGGTGTGAAAAAGGCCACCATTTTTGAAAGGTAGCGAGGGTCCAACAAGGTGGACAGCCAAAAGTCATCCCTCTGTCTGATGGTTATTATTCGGCTGTCGCTACGCAAGCAACCGAGCATGCTATGGGCCATTTGTGCCAAGGAATGCGAGGGACTCCCTGCCTCCATCTCCACAGCATACTGCCACGGTGCGTCTGGGTCCTCTGTCTCCTCCTCCTCCTCTACCAGATGCTCCTGCTCCTCCACTCCTGTCCGCTGAGTGGAAAAACCACCCATTTCACTCAATAATTCCTGAGCACCAATGTCCTCCTCTACCTCCTCCTCTTCTTCCTGTCCTGCCCCCACAGGGGTCATGTGGCGTTGAGATCTGTGCGCCACGTCTACCGCACCCTGACCAGCCATTGTTAACAGCATTTGTTCCAGGACGTGCAACAGAGGAATGACGTCGTTCATCCCATAGTCCTGCCGACTCACGAATAGCGTGGCCTCCTCAAAGGGCCTGAGCAAGCGGCAGGTGTCACGCATGAGCTGCCAATGGCTGACATCGAAGTTACACAGGGGAGTACCTTTATCCGCTTGTAACATCAGGAAATCGGTGATGGCCTTTCGCTGTTCGTAAAGGCGGTCTAACATATGTAGGGTTGAATTCCACCTTGTTGCAACGTCGCAGATCAGGCGATGCTGTGGAATTCCATTCTGCCGCTGCAGCTCAAGGAGGGTGTGCTTTGCGGTGTAGGAATGGCTGAAATGCATGCAAAGTTTACGTGACATTTTAAGGATGTCTTGCAGTGGGATGGTGGATTTTAGGAACCGCTTGACAACCAGATTGAACACGTGAGCCATGCATGGCGCATGCCACAACCTTCCTTGACGCAGAGCAGACACCATGTTCTTTCCGTTGTCGGTCAACATGGTTCCGATTTTCAGTTTGCGCGGAGACAGCCATCTGTCGATTTCTCTGTTTATTACACTCAGAAGTTCCTCCCCTGTGTGACTACGTTTGCCAAGGCATACCAGGTGCAGCACAGCGTGACACCGTTGCGCCCTGCACATGTGATATGCCGGTCGGGTAATGGGACTTGGCACGGGGGTGGCGGCTGAGGACACGGCGGAAGAAGAGGTGGTAGAGGCGGACATCTTTGCTGGACCAAGGACGTGCAAACGTGGAGGCAAAAGCGGCGTGACCTGTCCAAGTTGCTGGTGCGGCTGTGCCGGCACCACGTTCACCCAGTGGGCCGTAAATGACATGTACTGTCCCTGACCGTAGTTACAGCTCCACACGTCGGCGCTGCCGTGCACTTTGGCAGAGACCGACATGCTCAAAGACTGGCCCACCATCTCTTCTACATGTGAATGCAGGGCTGGCACTGCCTTTTTGGCGAAGAAATGCCGGCTTGGCACTCTCCACCGCGGCGCGGCACAAGCCATCATTTCTCGGAAAGGTGCTGAGTCCACCACTTGGAAAGGAAGGGACTGCAGCACCAGCAAATTGGACAGGAGGACGTTCAGCTTCTGCACCGTCGGGTGCGTGCTCGCAAACTGTTGTCTCTTGGAAACGGATTCCAAGAAAGACTGCTGACGGAATCCGTGAAGAGGAGTAGCAGGAGAAGGAGCATCTGAACGAGCGGAAGATGCCAACGAGCGACAACTCCCCTCAGCAGAGGTGTTGGAGCCTTGACTGGCTGATAGAGGGCGATTGACGTCGGGTGATGGAGCAAGTAACGGAGCGGGTGATGGAGCGGGGGCTGGGGCAGGCAGAACCGCCGTATCTTTATCACGGTTTTCCCAGGCCACCGAATGGCGACGCTGCATATGCTGACGCAACGCTGTAGTCCCAACATGGGCCCCCTGGCCACGCTTGACTTTCTGGCCACATAGTCGACATACGGCTACGTTTACATCCTCGGGCGGCTTGACGAAAAATTGCCACACTGCCGAGTAGGAAACTTTGCCCCCGCTACTCCTCACTGGCTGACTGCTACTTCCTCCGTGCACACCGGCACCACTACTGGCCGTGGTGGTAGGCTGCAGTGGAGCTGGTGCTCTACTCCGTTGCCGTTTGCCTCCACTGACACTGCTGCGACCCTGCTGCCTCCTGGGCAACCCACCGACTGTTTTGCTCGCTGCCAAGCTGGCACCCTCTTCTCCTGATGATGCGAAAGCAATAGCCTGATGACGACAAGGCTGCCAAGTGCGATCAGCCTCATCATCATCAATTAGGGTCTCCGCCTCACTACTAGCCCCCTCGGCTGCGTGTGGGTCAGGAGACAGACCTGTCTCTAGACCGGCTACCGAGCCACTCTCCTCGCCAGTACTTCTTCGCCTGGCTGCTGAAGAGGCGGATGTCTCCCCCCGTTCCTGACTGCCCTCTGTTAGCTCGTCCTCACTGAGCCCACAGCATGCGATACTTCGCTTGGTGAGGGAACACCAAAGGACAGGGGCAGGTAGAGGACACGTGATTTCAGTGGGCTTGCTCCCGGGCCATGCCAACTAACGGTTGTGTCTGACGTACACACCGACCGTTGGCTGTAGGTGTCAGAGGTGACCTGGGAAGAGGAAGACGACCGAGCCAACCAATCGATGACGGCAGGGTTGTCGGTGGAGACACGACCGCTGGATGACACCGGGAGCACTGGCCTCTGGCTGCGACTAGTGCTGCCTCGATCCCTTCCTCTGCTGCCACGTCTGCTCGCTCCTGAAACATTGCCTCCTCTGCCACTCCTCTGCGTGTTGTCTGACATACTCTTTAATTCTATAAGCACCCCAAAAATAACGTAACGATTCTGTGTCCCTCAGTAACAATGCTGTGTCCCTGAGTAACAATTCTGTGTCCCTGAGTAACAATTCTGTGTCTGTCCCTGAGTAACAATTCTGTGTCCCTGAGTAACAATTCTGTGTCCCTGAGTAACAATTCTGTGTCTGTCCCTGAGTAACAATTCTGTGTCCCTGAGTAACAATTCTGTGTCCCTCAGTAACAATTCTGTGTCCCTGAGTAACAATTCTGTGTCCCTGAGTAACAATTCTGTGTCTGTCCCTGAGTAACAATTATGTGTCCCTGAGTAACAATTCTGTGTCTGTCCCTGAGTAACAATTCTGTGTCCCTGAGTAACAATTCTGTGTCCCTGAGTAACAATTCTGTGTCCCTCAGTAACGATTCTGTGTCCCTCAGTAACAATTCTGTGTCCCTGAGTAACAATTCTGTGTCCCTGAGTAACAATGAGTAACAATTCTGTGTCCCTGAGTAACAATTCTGTGTCCCTGAGTAACAATTATGTGTCCCTCAGTAACAATTCTGTGTTCCTGAGTAAGAATTCTGTGTCCCTGAGTGACAATTCTGTGTCCCTGAGTAACAATTCTGTGTCCCTCAGTAACGATTCTGTGTCCCTCAGTAACAATTCTGTGTCCCTGAGTAACAATTCGGTGTCCCTGAGTAACAATGAGTAACAATTCTGTGTCCCTCAGTAACAATTCTGTGTCCCTGTAAGGGACCGCCCGGCGGTACCACTAGCACTCCACTGGTCGGATGTTCCCAGCGCACGGAGTCTAAGCCCCAGGGTACTTGTTCACCAGGGCCCCTGATGGTGGGGATGGACTTGGAGTACCCTAGGACCAGGTCGTGACTACTGAGGACACCCGTCAGTGGTAGGGGTATTCGCCAGGGGCTCCCACGGGAGAGAGCCAGGTATGAGGAGGTCTGGAGACCCCGTAGAGAGGGACGGATGGATGGATGGATGGCTGAGCAGGAGCAGGGTCATACAAGCCGGGTCGGTAACTATGGGGACGGTGCGGTACAGAGCAGCGGGCAGAGAATAGTCGGGTCACACGCCAGGTCAGCAACAGCAGGTCAGATCCAATAGGGGGCATTCAGGAGAGAGGTCAGGCAAGCAAGGGTCAAAACAGGAGAAAACAGCAAGGTCAGGGCACAATCCGGGTCAGCAACTTACTTCAGACAGGTTCACAGGATACAAAAGACCAAAAGGCACTGAATGACAGCTCAGGGCCGTTTAAATATCCCGCCCTGCACTGTCATTGGTGCCAGGCGCGCGCCCGCGGTCACTACTGCGCATGCGCGAACCTGATTGCCGCGGTCGGCCAAGTCCCGGCGCTCGCGTACAGGGAGGTGTACTGCGCCTGCGCCGGGACCAGCAGCGCGACGATCTCCGACATTGCCCCCCCCCCTACGGGCAACCTCCGGATGCCCACCCGATCTCTCCACCACGGGTGATCATGAAGAAACTCCCGGACTAGTCTAGGTGCGTGGACATTATGAGCCGGTTTCCAGGAATTGTCCTCAGGACCATAGCCCTTCCACTTAATTAGGAATTGGGTCTGGCCCCCCCTTCTTCGGCACTTAAGGATCGTTTCCACCTCAAATTCCTCTTGTCCTTCAACCGTTATGGCCTCAGGGGGTCTGGATTCTCGTTCTGGGAAGGCATCTGGGATCACTGGCTTCAGCAGAGATACATGGAAAACTGGATGAATTCTGAACGTGGCCGGAAGGATCAGCTCATATGCCACTTCGTTGACCATCCGCTTTACCTGAAAAGGCCCCACAAATTTAGGTCCCAATTTTTTCGAGGGACAAAGCATCTTTAAGTTGGTTGTGGCCAACCACACCTTCTGCCCAGGCCGCAACGCCAAATCCCCTCTTCGTTTCTTGTTAAACTCCTTCTTATTGTCCTCTTGGGCCCGAGCGATGGCTTCCTGGAGTAATTTGTTATTGACGGAGAAGAAGGTCAACGCATCCTGCGTGGCTGGAACTGGGCATTCAGAGACCAAGTCAGGGAGAAAGACAGGGTGAAACCCATAATTCGAAAAGAATGGGGACTGCCCCGTTGCCGAATGGCTTGCGTTGTTATAAGCGAACTCCGCCAGGGGTAAAAGAGACAGCCAATCATCGTGCAGGAAAGACGTGTAGCAACGCAAGTATTGCTCCAGGGTCTGGTTCGTCCTCTCGGTCTGACCGTTGGTCTGAGGGTGGAACGCGGAGGAGAGGGACAACTTGATGTCCAGGGCCTTGCACAGAGCCCTCCAAAACTTAGATGTAAACTGGACCCCTCGATCAGAGACGATGTCCTCGGGTACTCCATGAAGTCTAACGATCTCCCGGATAAATATTCGCGCCGTCTCGGTTGCTGACGGAGTCTTCCTTAGTGGCACGAAGTGAGCCATCTTGGATAGGCGATCAATAACCACCAGAATTGCTGTGTGGTCTTGTGACGGTGGGAGCTCGACTATGAAGTCCATCGCGATCTTCTGCCAAGGCCGTTCGGGAATCGGCAAAGGTCGCAACAGCCCCCAGGCTTTGCTCCTTGACGGTTTGCTCTTCTGGCAGATGGTACAGGATCTCACGTAGCGCTTGCAATCCTTAGCCATGTTTGGCCACCAAAACGAGCGCCGGAGAAGCTCCAGAGTCTTGACTGGGCCAAAGTGACCCGCCAGCGGGTGATCGTGGCAATGCCCCAAAACCAGGGTCCGGACTTCCTCAGGTACCATGATAGAATCCTCCTTCCACAGGAGTCCCCCTTTGTTCTGGAGGGATACCCTAACTGGGGTTGGTGTGGCCGTAGATGCTTCTATTAACTTGGAGCGAAGGTCCGACTGGAGCGCCAAGAAGTTCCCTGAGGACAAGATAGTGTCGGGTACCAGTTCTTCTTCGGAGTCCTCAAACATACGAGATAGCGCGTCAGGCTTCGTATTTTTAGATCCGGGCCTGTAAGTAATATGAAAATTGAATCTGGAAAAGAACAGGGCCCATCTTGCCTGCCGTGGGCGTAGACGCTTGGCAGTCCTCAGATATTCCAGATTCTTGTGGTCTGTGAAAATCAATATAGGGTGAGAGGCACCTTCCAGCAGGTATCTCCATTCTTCTAGCGCTGCTTTGATAGCCAGCAGCTCTCGATCCCCGATATCGTAATTCTTCTCTGCTGGGGTGAGTTTCCTCGAGAAGAATGCTACGGGATGGAGTAACTCTTTGGTGCCTTTCCGCTGAGACAGGATGGATCCTACCGCATTCTCTGATGCATCTACCTCCAAGATGTAGGGCAGGGCCGCGTCCGGGTGGCCCAGGATGGGTGCCGAGGTAAACAGCTTTTTCAGAGCTTCGAAAGCTTCTTGAGCCTCTGGTGTCCATTTGAACCGGGTTCCAAGTTTGGTTAGTTGGGTAATGGGGGAGACCAGACCCGAGAAGTTTTTGATGAACTTCCGATAAAAGTTCGCGAACCCTATAAACCGTTGGACACTTTTGTCCGTGGGTTCAGGCCAATCTAAAATTGCAGAGACCTTCTGGGGGTCCATCGCGACCCCCGAAGTGGAGATAATCAGGCCTAGAAACGTGATGCTAGATTGCTCAAAGCAACATTTCTCCGCCTTAGCATATAACCCATGCTGCCGCAATCGCCCCAAAACTTTCGCCACATGTATCCTATGATCCTCTAGAGAGGGTGAAAAAATTAGTATGTCGTCCAAGTAGACGATAACAAAGACATCCAAAAAATCCCTGAAGATGTCGTTCACAAAGTGTTGGAAGGTGGCTGGTGCATTGCACAGCCCAAATGGCATGACCAAGTATTCAAAGTGGCCAAACCGGGTACGGAAAGCAGTTTTCCACTCGTCCCCCTCTCTTATGCGTACCAGGTTATAGGCCCCCCTTAAATCAAGCTTTGTAAAAATAGCCGCAGCCTTTAGGCTCTGAAACAGTTCTGGTACCAATGGCAATGGGTAACGATTTTTTATCGTGACCCTGTTCAGCTCCCGGTAGTCAATACAAGGTCTCAGGGTTTTGTCTTTTTTCTCCACGAAGAAGATTCCCGCTCCTGCTGGAGAAGTGGAGGGGCGGATGAATCCCTTCTGGAGGCTGTCCTCGATATATTCCTTCAGGGCCCCCAATTCAAGCTCAGATAGGGGGAAAATACGCCCAAAAGGGATTTCAGAGCCTGGTAACAGGTCGATTGGACAGTCATATGGGCGGTGGGGGGGCAGAGTGTCGGCTCCCCGCTTACTGAACACATCCAGGAACCCATGATAGGCTGCGGGAATAACCTGTTTCAAGTCGGAGTCTCCTTCGGAGCAAAGGAGAACTCGGGGCCCCGCGGGGCCCGAAGTGCGACAATGTTCCCGACAGTATGGGGAAGGGAACGAGATTGACCCGGTCTCCCAGTCAATCTGGGGGTTATGGGCCCGTAACCATGGGAGCCCCAGAATGACTGGGAAAAGAGGTGATGCAATAGCGTCCAGGCGGAGGAACTCCTGGTGCTGGTTGGCAATGATAGTGGCAATGGGGGGAGTTTCCTGATTAACTACCCCCGATTTTATCTGGGAACCATCAGCCAAAAAGATGTTGAAGCCCTTCTGTCTGTGTTGGAGAGGGATACCCTGTTGGTGAGCAAACTCTAGATCCAGGAAACAGCTGCATGCCCCCGAATCAACTATGGCTGTCACCTCCACGATCTTTCCTGGAAGCTGAAAGGAGAGGGGCACTACTAAGTATTGCGAAGGACAGGTATTGCTAATAGACAAGGAAGAAAAATGGGTGCACTTACTCATTTTTTGAGGGCAGGATCGCACCATATGACCAGCTTCACCGCAGTAAAGGCAGAGGTTCTGGGCTCGTCTGCGCTGGCGTTCCTCCGGTGATAATTTAGGCCGTGCCAGACCTAGCTGCATAGGTTCCGGAACATCTCCTGGTGGTGGGTTCTGGATGCTTTGTCGGGTTGGTGGGCTGGGGCCTAGGAATGGACCCCAGGTATTTCCGCGACCCTGGCCGGACCTCTCAAGCCTGCGTTCCCGCAGTCTTCGGTCAATCTTAATTGTCAGGGCAATAAGGTCTTCTAGAGACTCGGGAACCTCCACCCGGGCCAGCTCATCTTTCAAGGGATCGGAGAGTCCCATACGGAACTGGTGCAATAGAGCGAACTCGTTCCAGCGTGTGTCCCCCATCCACCGCCTGAAATCAGAGGCGTATTCCTCTGCCGCCCGCCGGCCCTGTCAAAGCGCATATAAGGTCGCTTCGGCAGAGGCTGCCCGCTGTGGGTCATCATACAAGATGGCCATTGCTTCAAAGAAACTATTGACCGATCCCAGGTGAGGATCATTGTTTCCCCTTAGCCGGTGGGCCCAATCCTGGGGTTCACCCTGTAGTAGTGAAATAATGAATCCTACCTTCACGTTTTCGGTCAGGAAGGTACGGGGTTGTAGCTCAAAGAACAAGAGACAGGAGTCGCGGAATGACCGGAAGCGTGTGCGGTCCCCGTGAAAACGCTCCGGTAGGGGTACTCGGGGTTCTACCATAGGGAGCGGGGCGGAAGCCCCTGAGGCTGGCTCCTGAGCTACCAGGGCCGGGGGTGCAGAAACCGGGGCCTGTGGGGCAGGATCAGAAATAGAGCCAGTCTGGATGCGATTCTCCAGCTGCATGCATCTGTCCTGCAGGACCGTTACGGCCTGCGTCAAAGTAGCTAGGTGCCTGCAAATTTCCTCTAACGGGGAGGGCCCTCCTCTAGGCTCAGTCATGGCCTTTTGGTACTGTAAGGGACCGCCCGGCGGTACCACTAGCACTCCACTGGTCGGATGTTCCCAGCGCACGGAATCTAAGCCCCAGGGTACTTGTTCACCAGGGCCCCTGATGGTGGGGATGGACTTGGAGTACCCCAGGACCAGGTCGTGACTACTGAGGACACCCGTCAGTGGTAGGGGTATTCGCCAGGGGCTCCCACGGGAGAGAGCCAGGTATGAGGAGGTCTGGAGACCCCGTAGAGAGGGACGGATGGATGGATGGATGGATGGCTGAGCAGGAGCAGGGTCATACAAGCCGGGTCGGTAACTATGGGGACGGTGCGGTACAGAGCAGCGGGCAGAGAATAGTCGGGTCACACGCCAGGTCAGCAACAGCAGGTCAGATCCAATAGGGGGCATACAGGAGAGAGGTCAGGCAAGCAAGGGTCAAAACAGGAGAAAACAGCAAGGTCAGGGCACAATCCGGGTCAGCAACTTACTTCAGACAGGTTCACAGGTTCACAGGTTCACAGGATACAAAAGACCAAAAGGCACTGAATGACAGCTCAGGGCCGTTTAAATATCCCGCCCTGCGCTGTCATTGGTGCCAGGCGCGCGCCCGCGGTCACTACTGCGCATGCGCGAACCTGATTGCCGCGGTCGGCCAAGTCCCGGCGCTCGCGTACAGGGAGGTGTACTGCGTCTGCGCCGGGACCAGCGGCGCGACGATCCCCGACACTAGTTAAGGAATTACTTCAACTGCTCAACATCCATAAAAGCCGGACTACCCCTTATCACCCTGAAGGTGATGCTCTCCCTGAGAGATTTAACAGAACTTTGCTTGATATGTTAGGTACTCTACAGGTTGATGATAAACGCACTTGGAGTCGTAAAGTTGAAGCCATGGTTCATGCTTACAATAGCACAAGACATGAGACTATGGGATTCTCCCCTTATTTCTTAATGTTTGGAAGGGCGCCTAGACTGCCAATAGACCTCTTGCTAGGGGTCTCCACTGATGGTGTCGATCATCAAAGTCACTATCAGTATGTAGCTCGTCTGAAAGATACCCTTAAGTCAGCTTATCGTTTGGCTGAAGAAAATGCTGCCAAGATAAATGAAGGGAACAAAAGGAGGTTTGATCGTTGTGTGAGATACAGAGAATTGAAACCTGGTGACCTGGTATTGCTTAGAAACTTGGGCCCTTCTGGGAAGCATAAATTAGCTGACCGATGGAGGAATGAGATTTTTACAGTGGTGAGCAAATTACCTGGAATTCCTGTGTACAAAATAAAGGGACCAGAAGGTAGAGTAAAAGCTTGGCATCGAAACCATGTGCTCCCTATTCCTCAAGTCACTGATGATCATGACTCAGAAGATACTGTGGGAAGGGACTCCCCACAACCTCAGGCTAACATTACAACTGACCCTCCTGACTCTAATGAGAGTGACTGGACTGTAGTTCCTGAGATTCAGAGCCCAACAGCTTCTCCTCTTCCAAGAGAGTCACTGAACCCTAGATCTCCAGAGTTTGTGCCTGAGTCAGTGAGTACGCCTAACCAAGGATCTAGTTCTACTCCACAATCAGTGCCATCACTTCCCATGACACAAAGCCCTCATTCAGTACCTGAAAATCAGGGATTACCTCATAGGGAAGTGCATAGAGGAGGAAGGGTTAGACATCCACCACCTGTTTTAACTTATGATACTTTGGGTGATCCCAGCATCATTCCTCAGCCCCATCTATACCATGCCTGGGTAGGGGCAGTATCTAATCTGGTCAATATGCTACCTGTATTTGCATCACCTGGCATGTATTTATACTAATCTGTTGTTTTCTTTAGCAAACCATTGTAATGGAGAGAGGACAACGTTGTGTATTTGAAATTGAATTTCATTATTGTATATAATGTGACCTTCCTTTGACGGGACGTAAAGGTTTCACCAGGGGGAGAGTGTAGGGAACTGTTATTTTATACACTAGTTGTGGTTTGTTTATGTTCATATACAGCCACTACCATAGAGGTCCCATTACAGACAAGTCCCTAGGTGTGCTTCCTGCCCCTACAAGGAGGTCAAGAAACCCCGGGATGTTATATAGTTTATTTTTCCAGGAAGTATCAGGCAGAGGGTTCCAGCCTGCCATGTGCTATGTATCTGGGGAGAACTGTATGGGGATTCTGTGAGTAATGATCCAGATTAACAAGGCTGTTATCTATGTAGTTGTTACTGAAGCAGATTAGGTCTGCCTCTGTTATATTTCAACTTCTGTATAGGAACCCTAATATCTCTGTAAGAGAGAGATTTGTGGTTCATTATCATTATTCTATTTACACTGCAGAATCCTTATAGTTGTCTATATATATATATAGATCCGTGTTTTCACCTGCATAAGACTGTCAGGGGAACTTTCTGTTAATTGCAGTGTATCTTTGCAGCCTCTTTGCTTAAAGCCATAGCACCCTTATTGGTCTGGATCTCCCTTTAGCTAGGATTAGCATAGGGAGCGTTGGATAGATTAGGCTAGAGGTAGGTTAGGCATCCGACGGCCACTTAGACAGATAGAGGCCCGGTTGCAGTGACAGCCCAGTTTAGGGATAGGGACTAAGAGTGAGGATAGATAGAGCATTTTATCCTTTTAGGTGATGCATCGCTGATCTTCAGACAAGCAGTGCAATCATCCGCATGTTACTTGGACGCCATCACAGCATCTAAAGTGGAAGCGTGCATCTTATTGACTCTCACCTCTCCAGGGGCCCCTGCAACCGGACTGCACTATAACCCACGGTTGGAGGTATTCTGTATACTACATGCACATATACCCGGGTATAATTGCAACCTCCCAATTTACGGTAAATTGTAATTCCTGAATGTTATTCTTATGCATCCTGTTTTATGTGGCTGCTTTATATAAACTTTGCATTAATCTCATACAGGTGTGGTGACATGTTTTCATGTTAGAAATATAAGCTGGGTGCATTAATACTGCTATGTATAGTTACTGTAAGTTGTCTACCTGTTACATTCCTAGAAAGGGGTGAGTCTCCTCAATTGCAGGATCCCTATTCTAGGTGGAGGCACTGCCATTTGTATTATCACAACCCCCTCTTCCATATAGCGAAGGCTCAGGATTGCCTACTCATATACAGGTTAGCGCCATAGCTTGTTTGGTGTGGGCCATTTCACATAACCCCCCCAAAACAGGGCTACAGACACAAATCAGAAATAAAGGACAGAGTGTTAGAAGGAATGTAGGGGTTCCCTTTGTGACCTGGTATAGTTCCCTGAGATTTGGTGAGATTATCCAAGAGAAATGGAAGAATCCTTATTATGAGTGTGTCATGAATGGGGGTGCCAAAGATTTGGGTAAGAGGGAGGCCAACTGACACCCAAGGTGTTGTCCTCCATTATGTATCCTTGGCAATCAGTAGATTGTTGCTAGAACCCCCCCATGTTCCCCGGTCAAAACACAGGTAACAGCAGTACAATAGCATGCACACTCTAATAGCCCATGGCTACCACCAGGTGTCAAGGACACAAGCCTAGCTACCCAAGGCACGGACCTTGTTTGGTGTAGTAGGAAATAAAGGCAGAACTTGATTTTGGTAGGATAACCCTGCTGTGATATAGTATTCACAGCCTGCAGTACCTCTTTATACACAGGGCTGTATATGACATGTTCCTGACCACTGCACTCTATACACAGGGCTGTATATGACATGTCCCTGACCACTGCACTCTGTACACAGGGCTGTATATGACATGTCCCTGACCACTGAACTCTATACACAGGGCTGTATATGACATGTCCCTGACCACTGAACTCTATACACAGGGCTGTATATGACATACTCCTGACCACTGCACTCTATATACAGGGCTGTATATGACATACTCCTGACCACTGCACTCTATGCACTGGGCTGTATATGACATACTCCTGACCACTGCACTCTATACACAGGGCTGTATATGACATACTCCTGACCACTGCACTCTATACACAGGGCTGTATATGACATACTCCTGACCACTACACTCTATACACAGGGCTGTATATGACATGTTCCTGACCACTACACTCTATACACAGGGCTGTATATGACATACTCCTGACCACTACATTCTGTACTCTGGGATGGAAATCACATACTCCTGACCACTACACTCTGTACTCTGGGATGGGAATCACATACTCCTGACCACTGCACTCTGTACTCTGGGATGTAAATCACATACTCCTGACCACTACATTCTGTACTCTGGGATGGAAATCACATACTCCTGACCACTACACTCTGTACTCTGGGATGGGAATCACATACTCCTGACCACTGCACTCTGTACTCTGGGATGTAAATCACATACTCCTGACCACTGCACTCTGTACTCTGGGATGTAAATCACATACTCCTGACCACTGCACATTGTTTGCAGGGCTGTATGAAGTAGTCTCCTGACCCCTGCACTCTGGGCCATTATTCATGGTGAACCAGAAACTGGATGACCTGTAAAGGCTTGTAAAGTGTCTCCTGTGAGAAATGTTTGGCCCCCAAAGATCCCCATCGTGGCCCCGACACACACAATTCTTTTCACTCAATCAATTCTTTATTATAGTTTTACTTCTAACAAGATTGTAATCATAGAATCAGGAAATAACAAAGGAAGGAATCTGATTGGTCAGGGAGATCCCTTGTCTGGAATGTGGGGGCGGAGTCATTATTATTGGTGTACAATACAATACACAACGTGTTCCATTATTATAACAAAGTATTGTAGAAAAGATCCCAACATGTGACATGGCTGAATGAATGCTGGTCATATTAGTCCATCTATTCTCTAAGTGGGGTGGTAACTATTGGGCCAATCCCTTTTACAAACCACACATATTATCGCCCTTCAAAGTGAAAAGAGAAACGCTTTGCACAAAATCAAAGAGTAGAAATATTTTCCGGTGGATCCCCTCTACCCAGACCCCATATGTAGACATAGAACAACAAGCTGTGTTCCCTCTCGTGCCGCACTCCTCCAACCACCCAAACCCACACAGAAGCCAAGGGAAATAATGAGAGGAAAGTTCCCCCCTAGTTTGGGGCGGAGTTCTCCTTCCCTCCTGTTGGGGGATGGGAGAAGGATGGACTGAAGACAGAGAGACGCTTCGGGGTCACCACTGTTCTGTAGAGCCTTGAAATGAAGGACATCAACTTCAGAAGTTCTTGTTGTCTGTGTAAAGTTCCCCGATAACGAGATCTGGGCTCTCCCGGCTTCTAGCTCTGTAACCCGCTATATCATTATCAGGAAACGCAACTCCGACACCCAAGAAGGGCTGAAGTTGTGTCCTTCATTTCCAGGATCTACTGACCACTCTGCACCCCGACATTTACTGCACTTCATCCATGTCTTTGGGGGCCTCTCATCTCCTTATCAACTGTTTCTTCCATGATGAAGATCAGCCATGGAGTATATCTGAGGTGTATATCAGGGTGTGCTTCTTCCCCACATGAGAGCTGGGATGTCCAGTAACATTCATCTAGAAGACATTTCCCGCACTCAAGGTACTAATACACCTCCGGGGTTGTGTGGGACCCCTGATGTACAGGAAGACAGGACTTCAGAGAGGAACATTTCCCTCACTCAGGACAGGAAAGTGACTTCTGCCCCGTGTGAGATCTCTGATGTTTGTGAAGATTAAACTTCCTTGTAAAACATTTCCCACACTCAGGACAGGAATACGGCTTCTCCCCTGTGTGAGATCTCTGATGTTTGTGAAGAGTAAACTTCCTTGTAAAACATTTCCCACACTCAGGACAGGAATACGGTTTCTCCTCCATGTGAGATCTTTTATGCACATTAAAATGGGATTTAGAACTGAAACATTTCCCGCACTCAGGACAGGAATATGGCTTCTCCCCCGTGTGAGATCTCTGATGTGTGTAAAGATTGGACTTCTCTGAAAAACATTTCCCGCACTCTAGACAGGAATACGGCTTCTCCCCTGTGTGAGATCTCTGATGTTTGTGAAGAATAAACTTCCTTGTAAAACATTTCCCACAGTCAGGACAGGAATACGGCTTCTCCCCTGTGTGAGATCTCTGATGTTTGTGAAGAGTAAACTTCCTTGTAAAACATTTCCCACACTCAGGACAGGAATACGGTTTCTCCTCCATGTGAGATCTTTTATGCACATTAAAATGGGATTTAGAACTGAAACATTTCCCGCACTCAGGACAGGAATATGGCTTCTCCCCCGTATGAGATCTCTGATGTTTGTAAAGATTGGACTTCACTGAAAAAGATTTCCCACACTCAGGACAGGAATATGGCTTCTCCCCCGTGTGAGATCTTTTATGAACATTAAGTTGGTATGTAGAATGGAAACCCTTCCCGCACTCAGTACAGGAGAACCTCTTCCCTGTTGGAAGGCCGGCCCGGTCCCGCACAGTCTGAGGTTCCTCAGGATACGAGGAATCCGATGGTCCATCTACACTGGGTGGTGCCGGATGAACATTGGAGGGAGTCGGGTTTTCTCCTGGACTATACTGTGTGATATCCTCATCTTCTACTTTCCAGTCTGGAGACAAAGTGAGACAATCCTCGGAGGTTTTCCTCATCTCCCGGCCATGGACTAAAATACAAAGACAAAGAGGATTACTACACAGGAGCTGATTGGTTCCCCCAAACCAGGACTCCGCCCACATCAGGCAGCTTGGTCTCTGAGGAGCTTACAATTCCACCCTCAAGGGAACTAGGAAATGGCTCCTCTGATCTCCTACCAGGTCATTTCTTTATTCATGGACCTTAGTCAGAGAGTGAGGAAACAACCAGAACTGTCTTTTATAGGAGGGACAGTGATGAGGGGATTATAGGACGAGGGTCCCCACCCCCTCTATCACTCATCGCCATCTTCCCAACACAAGAAGTACTGCACTTCCTTATTTAGTCCATGATTTAGTCATGAAGAACAGCGGGGCTGAGCCCCACCAGAGGTCAGAGAGTGAGGATGGGGGGAGAACAACCAAGATGAAGACTGGACTGACCCTGAAGACCACCATCATTGGGGTATTGACTCCTCCCTCATTATCACTTTCTGTTTAAGGGTCCAAAGTTGGAGGATGTTATCACATTATTATCACCATGTAAAAGTCTGTGCTCCAATCACATCATCCGATATAAAATGTCCAGCTGGGAGGAAATGGGGGGAACAAAAGAGAATCCATATTATGTGTATATATAGCAGTGGGGGGAGGGGGAGAGCAGAAGTCAGGACTATGTAATGTACAACACAGAGTATTTAGTGCAGGGGTCAGGAGTATGTAATGTACAACATGGAGTATATAGTGCAGGGGTCAGGAGTATGTAATGTACAACATGGAGTATATAGTGCAGGGGTCAGGAGTATGTAATGTACAACATGGAGTATATAGTGCAGGGGTCAGGAGGATGTAATATACAACATAGAGTATATAGTGCAGGGGTCAGGAGTATGTAATGTACAACACAGAGTATATAGTGCAGGGGTCAGGAGTATGTAATGTACAACACAGAGTATATAGTGCAGGGGTCAGGAGTATGTAATGTACAACATAGAGTATATAGTGCAGGGGCCAGGAGTATGTAACGTACAACATAGAGTGTATAGTGCAGGGGTCAGGAGTATGTAATGTACAACAGAGTATATAGTGCAGGGGTCAGGAGTATGTAATGTACAACAGAGTATATAGTGCAGGGGTCAGGAGTATGTAATGTACAACAGAGTATATAGTGCAGGGGTCAGGAGTATGTAATGTACAACATAGAGTATATAGTGCAGGGGCCAGGAGTATGTAATGTACAACATAGAGTGTATAGTGCAGGGGTCAGGAGTATGTAATGTACAACACAGAGTATATAGTGCAGGGGTCAGGAGGATGTAATGTACAACACAGAGTATATAGTGCAGGGGTCAGGAGGATGCAATGTACAACATAGAGTATATAGTGCAGGGGCCAGGAGTATGTAATGTACAACATAGAGTGTATAGTGCAGGGGTCAGGAGTATGTAATGTACAACAGAGTATATAGTGCAGGGGTCAGGAGTATGTAATGTACAACAGAGTATATAGTGCAGGGGTCAGGAGTATGTAATGTACAACACAGAGTATATAGTGCAGGGGTCAGGAGTATGTAATGTACAACACAGAGTATATAGTGCAGGAGTCAGGAGGATGTAATGTACAACATAGAGTATATAGTGCAGGGGTCAGGAGTATGTAATGTACAACATACAGTATATAGTGCAGGGGTCAGGAGTATGTAATGTACAACATAGAGTATATAGTGCAGGGGTCAGGAGTATGGAATGTACAACATAGAGTATATAGTGCAGGGGTCAGGAGTATGGAATGTACAATATACATTATACAGTGTAAGGGTCAGGACTCATAATATTGGTATTCAGTAATCAGTAGAACATTAAATGTTTACTGTAGACAAGTTGCAGAGATCCCACACCGCTGCCTCCCATCTCCTGAGACTGCACTCAGTGACTTGGGTCTGAGACACTACAGACATATCCCTCCACCCGGCACAGCCAGCAGACCACAGAGCAAGGAACCCTGGGAGAAATATTCTGTCAGAGATCTTACTAGACCCGGGCATGGGGAAGGAGACTCAAAGCACACATCCCAGGTGCCCAGGTCTAGTAACACTTATGGTGATGAGCGAATCGAACCAGGCGAACCGGAATTCGATACAAATTTCAGGAAAAATTCGATTTGCGTCGAATCCGAAATTTTGCCTACTTCGGGTGCGCGAATCGAATTTTTCCCGATCAGCCGGCAAAAGTGTCCCTGCAGAGAGCTCCGCTATTTCTGACATTTCTCTGACAGTTCCTTCACATGTACAGCGGTTGAAACATTGTATCTATTAGTTTCCATTTAGGATACAGATGTTTCAACCACTGTACATGTGAAGGAGCTGTCAGAGAACTGTTAGAAATAGAGGAACTCTGCACATACACTTTTTGCCGGTTTGGAATTCTTATTTTCATCCTACTTCTTCTTCTTCATCCTCATCCTCATCCTCAGAAGAAGAAGAGGATGAGGATGAAGAAGAAGAAGAAGAAGAAGAAGTAGCATGAAAATAAGAATAATTCCAAGCCGGCAAAAAGTGTATCTGCAGAGCTCCTCTAAGTGTATCTGCAGAATGTCATTTATGGAAACAAATAGATACAATGTTTCAACCGCTTTATGGAGTGAATGTCACAGAACTGTCAGAAATAGACAGAAACTGTCACAGAACTGTCCTTCTTCTCATCCTTCTCCTTCTTCTCATCCTTCTCCTTCTTCTCATCCTTCTCCTTCTCCTTCTTCTCATCCTTCTCCTTCTTCTCATCCTTCTTCTCATCCTTCTTCTCATCCTTCTCATCCTTCTCCTTCTTCTCATCCTTCTCCTTCTTCTCATCCTTCTCCTTCTTCTCATCCTTCTTCTGCTTCTCCTTCTTCTCATCCTTCTCCTTCATCTCATCCTTCTCCTTCTCCTTCTTCTCATCCTTCTCCTTCTTCTCATCCTTCTCCTTCTTCTCATCCTTCTCCTTCTTCTCATCCTTCTCCTTCTTCTCATCCTTCTTCTCATCCTTCTCCTTCTTCTCATCCTTCTTCTCATCCTTCTCCTTCTTCTCATCCTTCTTCTTATCCTTCTCCTTCTCCTTCTTCTCATCCTTCTCCTTCTTCTCATCCTTCTCCTTCTTCTCATCCTTCTCCTTCTTCTCATCCTTCTCCTTCTCCATCTTCTCATCCTTCTCCTTCTCCATCTTCTCATCCTTCTCCTTCTCCTTCCTCATCTCCAAGGGCATTTAAATTAAAGGTACAGTGTTCTGCACTAATTTAAAGGCTCTCTGAAGCCTAGAAACCCTTTTTATAAGTTATCTTCGTAGCGAATAAATTCGCATCGAATCAAATTTCTTCCTGAAATTCGCCGAATCAGCCGAATCAAATTTTTGAATACTTCACTCATCTCTAGTGAAAATGAACATTTTGCTGCCAGCTGAACCCCAGAACCTCCATAAATCCAGTCTAGATACATAAATTGTGTCTGCAGCACAGAGAAGGAAGATTATCCGAGAGAAATCCAGGAATACAGGACGGGAAACACAGCTCAGGAAAGTGACCAGGGGATTACAGGCTGATATCACCCAGTCCCCGCCCTACTCTGGACCAATCAGTGAGCAGTATGGGTGGAGGAATGGATTTAGTGTTCATGACCCACCTGTGCTGATCTCTGTAGGAGTGTCCTCCTCTATAAATGTCCCCGTTATTCCATCCTCCTCCATAGACTGCTGATCATCCCTCACATACACCTCTTCTTCTTCTGCTTTCACCTCAAATTCTATATCGATTGGATCTCCACTCTAAATCCAGGAAATGAGAGAAAATATCATCTGTAAAATGTAAGGCCACATAAAAAATCCACACATCATCACATGTCCATGTTCTAGATTCTCCCTCCCACCGACCTTGTAATAGTGAGGGATGGTGTGACCTTCCTGTGTGGAATCCCAGGAATACAGAGGACGGGGACATCTCTCTGGTGGGTTCCTGGTATTAGGTGGCTCCATCATATCCTTGTGTCCTTCTGAAAACTCCTCCATCACTCCATACTCCTCATCCTCCTCTTTATACTCTTCTTTAACATCAATATTATCATCCCCGAGGATTCCACTCTGAAAGATATAATAAAACATTCATTGTAACAAACATGCTGTGTATAAATCACAACTACCAATAATTATCATCTACCTGATGATGGGGAGGGATGGTGTGACCTTCCTGTGTGGAATCCCGGGAATACAGAGGACGGGGACATCTCTCTGGTGGGTTCCCATGACTGGATCCATCTGTAGGAAACACACACACTGACTGAATCCATTGTTTCTATGTGTTTATCAGATGATGGGGGATCTAGGTGGATCCTCCGTACTGCTCTCTCCTTTACAATAAAGTCTCCTCTTACCCGGTGATGTGAGGGGCGGCTGATTGTCCATCATGACGTCCTTGTAGAGATCCTTGTGTCCTTCTAAATACTCCCACTCCTCCATGGAGAAATAGACAGTGACACCCTGACACCTTATAGGAACCTGACACACACAATGATACAGTCACCATCCAGACACATCCCTTGTCTGTTACTGGAGAATGTCCCAGAATTCCCGGCACCGCTCACCTCTCCTGTCAGCAGCTCCATCATCTTCTTGGTGACTTCTAGAATCTTCTGCATGTTGTGTCTCTCAGGGTTTAGGGAGTCACATGGAGGCACTGTGATGGTCATATGATCACCTGACTTCAGAAGAGGAAATCTCTGTATTGAGGAACCAATAGGAATATCATGTTGGAATCCCAGAATCCTCCTCACCTCTCCGGTCAGGTCTGTGTTTTATTAATAGAGATAAGAGTGATGTCATGTGACCTCCCAGAATCCTCCTCACCTCTCCGGTCAGGTCTGTGTTTTATTAATAGAGATGAGAGTGATGTCATGTGACCTCCCAGAATCCTCCTCACCTCTCCAGTCAGGTCTGTTTTATTAATAGAGATAAGAGCGATGTCATGTGACCTCCCAGAATCCTCCTCACCTCTCCGGTCAGGTCTGTTTTATTAATAGAGATGAGAGTGATGTCATGTGACCTCCCAGAATCCTCCTCACCTCTCCGGTCAGGTCTGTGTTTTATTAATAGAGATGAGTGATGTCATGTGACCTCCCAGAATCCTCCTCACCTCTCCGGTCAGGTCTGTGTATTATTAATAGAGATAAGAGTGATGTCATGTGACCTCCCAGAATCCTCCTCACCTCTCCGGTCAGGTCTGTGTATTATTAATAGAGATAAGAGTGATGTCATGTGACCTCCCAGAATCCTCCTCACCTCTCCGGTCAGCAGGTAGATGATCTCCAGGGTGAGGTTTAGTATCTTCTCAGTCATGTGACTCCGGTCCTCCTCCATCCTCATTGGTGCCATCATGTGATCTATACAGGTCTCCTTGTAGACGGATAACTTTGGGAAATGAAAGTAAGAATGATTTGGATGGTATTGGTCACACAATAATAGGATGTGGATGTGAGGGGGGAATAGGAGGGTTGCTGGACATTGAAGAACTACTCCCCCCATGGGAAGACATTTTGTTTGGACTGTTTAGTGTTTACTACAATTTTGAGGTCCGGGGTCCCCTTTACTCTGTTGGGTTTGTTTGGTCCCTGAACTGGTTTTGATGAGTTTTAGATCTGCAGACAAGGAATGATTATTATTATTATTATACAGTATTTATAAAGCGCCAATAGTTCGCTCAGCGCTGTACATTACAATGGGGGACAGAACATGTGACAGAACAATACCAATACAATGCAAAACATGAGGGGATTGAGGGCCCTGCTCTTTCGAGCTTACAATCTAGGAGGGAGGGGATGGTGGCACAGGAGGAGATAGCTGTGGGGGATGGAGTGGTAGGAAGAGTGGAGGAGGTCAGCAGGTTAGGAGGGGGTGGGGAAGGCTTCCCTGAAGAGATGTGTTTTCAGGGTGCGCCTAAAGGAGAGGAGAGTAGGTGATAATCTGATGGGTTGGGGAAGGGAGTTCCAGAGGATGGGTGACACCCTGGAAAAGTCCTGGAGGCGGGCATGGGAGGAGGAGACCAGGGAACTAGAGAGAAGGAGGTCTTGTGAGGAGCGGAGTGTGCGTGTTGGGCAGTACTTGGATATTAGGTCAGTGATGTAGTTCGGGGCAGTATGGTGGACAGCTTTGTACGTCAGTGTTAGGATTTTGAATTTGATCCGTTGCGCAATCGGAAGCCAGTGGAGGGATTGGCAGAGGGGGGTGGAGGACACTGAATGGAGGCCAGTGGAGGGATTGGCAGAGGGGGGTGGAGGTCACTGAGTGGAGGCCAGTGGAGGGATTGGCAGAGGGGGGTGGCGGAAACGGAGCAGTTGGAAAGGTAAATGAGTCTGGCAGCCGTATTCAGGATGGACTGAAGCGGGGATAGCCTGTGGTGAGGCAGGCCAGTGAGGAGGGAGTTGCAGTAGTCTAGTCGTGATATGATGAGGGAGTGGATGAACTGTTTAGTGGTTTCTGGGGTTAGGAACGTGCAGATTTTGGCGATGTTGCGGAGGTGGAGTCTGCACGAGTTTGTTAAAGATTGGACTTGGGGCTGGAAGGATAGGTTGGAGTCCAGAATGACACCCAGTACTCTGGCCTGCAGGGCGGGTTTGATATTGGCGTTGTTGGATGTGATGGAGAAGTCAATGGGGGGTGGGGTTCGGGCTGGGGGGAAGACCAGAAGCTCGGTTTTGGAGAGATTCAGTTTAAGGAAGTGGAGCGACATCCAATCTGATATGTCGCTGAGTAGGTGTGTGATTCGGGCTGAGACCGAGGGGGTGAGGTGGGGGGTTGAGAGATAGATTTGTGTGTCGTCGGCATAGAGGTGGTAGTTGAAGCCGTGAGAGTGTATGAGTTGGCCAAGGGAGGAGGTGTAGATGGAGAAGAGAAGGGGCCCAAGGACAGAGCCTTGAGGGACCCCAACAGAGAGGGGGAGTGAGGGGGAGGTGGTAGCATTATAGGTAACGCTGAAAGAGCGTTGTGACAGGTAGGATGAGAGCCAGGAGAGAGCAGAATCTCTGAGGCCGAGGGAGTGTAGTATTTTGAGGAGGAGGGGGTGGTCAACTGTGTCGAAGGCCGCAGAGAGGTCAAGGAGTAGGAGCACTGAATAGTGGCCATTAGCTTTGGTGGTTAGCAGGTCGTTGGAGAGTGTGAGTAAGGCGGTTTCGGTGGAGTGTAGGGGATGGAAGCCGGACTGTAGGGGATCGAGGAGGTTGTTGTCGTTGAGGTGAGAGCTTAGGCGGGTGTAGAAGAGGCGCTCGAGGAGTTTAGATGTAAGTGGGAGCAGGGAGATGGGTCTGAGGTTGTTCGGGTCATTGGTGTCCAGGGAGGGCTTTTTAAGTATAGGGGTGATGTGTGCATGTTTCAGAGGGGAGAGGAAAGTGCCGGAGGAGAGGGAGAGATTAAAGATGTGGGTGAGGGAGCGTAGGATGGAGGAGGAGGGAGGTCGTAGGAATTGTGAGGGGATAGGGTCGAGGGAGCAGGTGGTGAGGCGGGCATCAGAGAGGATCTTGGAGACTTCCTCGATGGTAGTAAGGTCAAAGGTGTGGAGTGTTGGGGGGCTTCAGTATGAGGAATGTAGGGTGGGGTGGAAGTGGAGGTCAGAGCAGTGGTGGGGCCGTGGGAGAGGGGTGATGAGGGGGTAGCTGAGTGAGGGGGAACGGGGTTAGAGGGAGTTTGAGGAGTGACGAAGTCCCTGCGGTTTATGTCGAGGGGGAGGGGGGATGAGGGGGTAGCTGTGTGAGAGGGGACGGGTTGAGAGGGCGTGTGAGTTGCGGCGATGTCCTTGCGAATTGTGTCAATCTTGTTTTTGAAGTGATTGGCAATCTCAAGGGTGGTGAGTGAGGTGCTGGGTGGAGGTGGGGGTGGAGAGAGTAGAGAGTTGAAGGTGGAGAAGAGTCGGCGAGGATTGGAGGAGAGGGCCTTGATGAGAGTCAGGAAGTAGGCTTGTTTGGCTGCGTGGAGGGAGGAGGTGTAGGTGTGGAAGGCAGATTTGTAGCGGGTAAAGGCTTGTTGGGATTTTGTTTTGCGCCATAGTCGCTCCAGGGCACGACTGTGTCGTTTGAGGGTTTTGGTGTGATCAGTCTGCCAGGGCTGGAGCGGTCGGGGTCTGATGTTGCGTGTGGTTAAAGGCGCTAGTGAGTCAAGGGCTGCTGACAGCGCGTTGTTGTAGGCAGTCATAGCCAAGTCGGGGCAGGACAGGGGGAGGATGCTGTCATGGAGTTGATCAGCTGCGGAGTGGAGGGGGGCAGGGTTAAGGTTGCGGAGGTTACGGCTGGTAGTAGTGTGACATTTGGAGGGGTAGGCGTTGGAGGACGAGGAGATAGAGAAGGTAATCAGGTTGTGGTCAGAGAGAGGGAAGGGGGTGTTAGTGAGGTTGTGGGGAGCGCAGCGGTTGGAGAAGACAAGATCAAGGATATTACCGTCGGAGTGGGTGGTGGATTGTATGCACTGTGCAAGTGTAAAGGAGGAAGTTAAGTGGAGGAGACGGGCTGTGTCCGGGTTGTCAAGGTTGACAGGGATGTTGAAATCCCCAAGAATGATGGTGGGTAGCTCAGAGGAGAGGAAGAAGGGTAGCCAGGAGGAAAAGTCATCCAGGAAGCGGGGTATGGATCCAGGAGGCCGGTATATCACAGCAATCTTCAGGGGGGTTGGGGAGAATAGTCGGACGCAGTGGGCCTTGAAGGAGGAGAAGGATAGGGAGGGGGGGTTTGGGAGGACTCAGAAGGTGCTCTGCGGTGACAGGAGCAGACCAACCCCACCACCTTTACGACCGTTGGGCCTGGGTGAGTGGGTCCAGGTGAGACCTCCGTAGGAGAGTGCAGCAGGGGAGGTAGAGTCAGTGGGCTGGATCCAGGTTTCCGTGATCGCTGGGAGGTTGAGGGAGCGGGAAACAAAGAGGTCGTGGATGGCGGTAAGCTTGTTGCACACCGATCGGGCGTTCAGGAGTGCGCATGAAAACGGGGGGGAGATTTTAGGGAGCAGGGGGACAGATAAAAGGTTGCGGGGGTTGCGGTAGGACGTGGAGGCGGGAGGGTGTTGTGTGGGTGAGGGAGGTGGTGGAGGGCCAGGATTTGGGGAGATGTCCCCCGCGGCTAGGAGGAGGAGAAGGGTGAGAAAGGTGGCATGGGAGCGGGATGTGCAGGAGCGTGAGAAACTACTAGTGGAGGTGTTCGGGTCAGTGGGAGAGCGGAGTAATAGGAGGAGGTGGTGGGTGCCATAGAGGGGCGAAGGAAGCAGTGAGGACACAATATACAAATGTTTAGGAGGAGCAGAGGGATATAGTGAATGGATTTTGAGAATGGAGGAGAGGAAAATGAGAAGGAGGAGTGGAAGAGGCATTTTGGGGGGGTGATGAGAGCAGCAGTAGGGAGATGATAGCAATAAGGGGGGAGATGTACAAGTTTTGGGGTGGAGCAGAGGGGTAAAGAAATGAGATTTGGGAACAGAGGATAGTAATATGAAGAGGAGAAGAGGGGTGTATTATATAAAGGTACACGTAAACCGAGTGGGACTCAGGTATGTAAGAGAGGTTTCCCGGGGTGGTTGCTTGCAGTCTGTCCAGCGTGCAGTAGAGTTTCTTGTTGGTGTCTTCCTGCTGCTTAAGTTCAACTGCTGTGTTTAACTGCTTCGCACTCTTTCGAAGCCGCACTCAATCTGAAGCAGCACCCTCATCAGAGACTGTGCCCCCCATCAGAGATCTCCCCCCATGAACTGATCTAAATTTATAGGGAGATGCTCAAATGAGCATTCAACTCCACCCCAATTAGAAGCTGATAAGGCTCACATGAATAGTGGGGGATGTTTCTTAGGAACCAGGCTACAGTCATAAACTGGGTGCAACTGGAGGTGAGGACTGGTCAACATACACAAATATAAATACACTATTTGTTCTGAATATAACAGGAGTGAATGTGATTTTGAGTTAGGAGTGGAGGTAGGAGAGATGCATTACCCAGAATGATAAATCTGATCCTTCCTATGACTAGTTTGCTCTGAGGCAGTGCTGTGAGGTCAATGTCGGCTCATCATGCAGGGATGGTCACTTTACATCACCCGACGCCCGGGACATGTAGTTCTGGGGGCAAGTATTGTTTTTAATCTTTATCCCTGCTGAGGGCAAGCCGCAGGGCTCTCCTTTCAGGTGCCAGCCTGTGTGTGTGATCCTCTCCTGTACCTACTATGCTTCCCCGGCTCTGCTTGCCCATCTGTGGGCCCGGGTCAGCGGGTGTCGGAGGGTAGAGGGGCAGAGGAGAGCGGACACGTTCACTCCCTTCTTGTCCTGACCCAGAAGTGACATTATGACTGATTTCCCAACCATCGAGGCCGGCAAAGAATGTAATGCGGTGCGATGTGCTCTACATTACATCCAATGGAGTACAGAGGAGACATTGGGGGTCTTTTAGACCTTGGATGTCTCAATAAAGAGAACCTGTCATCAAAAGTCATCTCATAGAGGACTTTGTCCCCTCAAGTAAAAATGTTTTTTTAATTGTAAACAATTAAAGTTACACCCAAGTATATAACTCCTCCCCTTAAAAAATGTTGAGGCTCCCCACCCCCACATATATGGACACCCAAACATAAGAGCACACGCTGGAGGGCCTACACGTGATAACATTGATTGTGATACACGTTACATATCGCCGGTCACACCAGAATGAGAGGATAATTCTAGGAGCAGACCTCCTCCGTACTCTATACTGATGACCTAGAAGGGGCTATAAATGTGTCACCTATAGATAATACCGGGGACTAAAGGTTGTCACCATTTCAGCACACACAACTTAAGGTTTGACATGTTGGATATCTATTTACTCGCTGCAACCTCGGCTTTTATATTTTTGCAAATAAATGGGTCATTTATTGCTTTTTTGATCCCTTTGGCATTTCCTAGACTTTGTGATATTTTGTGACATAAAAAATTAGACCTGCCACTTTTTTCTCTAAAGTCTCTACTTTCAGAAAAACAATGTGTACAGTATTAACAAGGCACACTTGAATCGTACAATTCAGAAAGGCACATCATATAGAAAGGGTAAAAAAGAAGAGAAAGGAAAGGAGAATAGATCCTAAGTACATGAGAAATATAAAGGAAAAGTAGACTGAATGATATATGTGTGAACAGGACACGTCAATCAACCTTCACATGGAATGCCACTATTCATGTAGTAAATGTCTCTGAACCTTCCATGATTCCCATTTTCTATCAGACAAGTGCATCTTGTCCAGTAAGTTATAATGAATTCTCTCCATGAGCATCACAGCATCTACTCTATGTAACACAGAGGCCAATGGTACCGTGATAGATTCCCAATGTAGGGCGATAGCCCACAAAGTAGAAATACAAATAGTATGTATCAATGTCATAACATTATCAGGAACTCCCGGGATACGAGCTCCCAATAGGAAGACTGTATAGTCAGACGTACCGGAACACCCACCAGTGAAGTCACCAACTCAGATATCCTGCACCACACCAAGGATAAAGTTGGGCAAGCCCACAACGTATGTCCCAAAGTACCGGTGAGGCCGCAGCCCCGGAAACATAACGGGGACGTTTGTGGGTACAAAACGTGTAGCCTTGACGGGTATAATACCATCTGGTTAATACCTTGAGGGCCGTCTCACGGACAGAAAGAGATTGAGAGCTCTTACATATGTTATCCACCGTGGAATCCCAATCCTCATCCGAAAAGGTGATACCACTATCCTCCTCCCATTTGTGTCTCTATAAAGGAGGTGTGGGAGAGAGACTGACCAGGAATTGGTGATACAGATCAGAGATAAGACCTTTGCCCCTGGGATAGTCACGGCTAATACGTTCAGAAATCGGAGATGAAGGTGTAAGGCCAAAATGCGAGTTAAAAAATGTCTAATCTGCCGATAACGATGATATTCACGAAGCGGAACATCACAAAGTCCGCACATCATATCAAAGGGAATATAAGATCCTCCACTTTGACAGTCAGACAACCTAATAAAGGATCTATTGTACCACCAATGAAACGCCCGAGGAGAAGAAAATGCTGTACTAAAGTTAGGGTCACCAAAAAACGATACACCCGGGGAAACAGAAGAGACCAGATTTCATTGAAGTTTCCATCGAGACCAAAGTGTCAATGAATGGTCACAACAGAGTCAGAAAAAGTTAACGATCGAGGGAGGATTTTGGACCATAAAATACCCGGTAAATAAAATGGCCGTATAGATTGAGATTCAAATCTAACCCCCAGGATCTGGGAGTTAACAGTCGCCCATTGTGATAATTGTGCAAAACACGCTGAAAGGTAATAGAGCCAAAAATTGGGAAGACCGAGGCCCCCCGTCCGTTGTGACCGGTACAAAACCGATGAGGTAAAACGTGGACGTTTATTACACCAAATAAATTGTTAATCAGCCGCTGAAAGCGATCCAGAAACATTTTCGAGACCGAGACTGGAAGTGATGTAAATAGATAAAGTACCGTATTTTTCGCCGTATAAGACGCACTTTTTCTTCCCCAAAACTGGGGGGGAAAAGTTGGTGCGTCTCATACGACGAATAGAGAGAGAATCCGTGAGACGCGGCCACGGCCGTAGGAAAGGCCGCGGCTTTGGCCTATCTCTGGAGCGGTCAGCCATCTTAGTACACCCAGCGGTGCGCGCTGACGTCATCACCCCCTCTGCTCGTGGATCCTACCATAGCGCGGATCTACAACAACAGGTGAGGAGCGGGGCAATGCTATGTTACTGGCTATTATTACTATGTTGGGGGCAATGTTACTGGCTATTATTACTAATGTGGGGGCAATGTTACTGGCTATTATTACTAATGTGGGGGCAATGTTACTGGCTATTATTACTAATGTGGGGGCAATGTTACTGGCTATTATTACTAATGTGGGGGCAATGTTACTGGCTATTATTACTAATGTGGGGGCAATGTTACTGGCTATTATTACTAATGTGGGGGCAATGTTACTGGCTATTATTACTATGTTGGGGGCAATGTTACTGGCTATTATTACTAATGTGGGGGCAATGTTACTGGCTATTATTACTAATGTGGGGGCAATGTTACTGGCTATTATTACTATGTTGGGGGCAATGTTACTGGCTATTATTACTATGTTGGGGGCAATGTTACTGGCTATTATTACTATGTTGGGGGCAATGTTACTGGCTATTATTACTAATGTGGGGGCAATGTTACTGGCTATTATTACTAATGTGGGGGCAATGTTACTGGCTATTATTACTAATGTGGGGGCAATGTTACTGGCTATTATTACTAATGTGGGGGCAATGTTACTGGCTATTATTACTATGTTGGGGGCAATGTTACTGGCTATTATTACTATGTTGGGGGCAATGTTACTGGCTATTATTACTATGTTGGGGGCAATGTTACTGGCTATTATTACTAATGTGGGGGCAATGTTACTGGCTATTATTACTAATGTGGGGGCAATGTTACTGGCTATTATTACTATGTTGGGGGCAATGTTACTGGCTATTTTTACTAATGTGGGGGCAATGTTACTGGCTATTATTACTAATGTGGGGGCAATGTTACTGGCTATTATTACTAATGTGGGGGCAATGTTACTGGCTATTATTACTAATGTGGGGGCAATGTTACTGGCTATTATTACTATGTTGGGGGCAATGTTACTGGCTATTATTACTAATGTGGGGGCAATGTTACTGGCTATTATTACTAATGTGGGGGCAATGTTACTGGCTATTATTACTAATGTGGGGGCAATGTTACTGGCTATTATTACTAATGTGGGGGCAATGTTACTGGCTATTATTACTAATGTGGGGGCAATGTTACTGGCTATTATTACTAATGTGGGGGCAATGTTACTGGCTATTATTACTAATGTGGGGGCAATGTTATTGGCTATTATTACTAATGTGGGGGCAATGTTACTGGCTATTATTACTAATGTGGGGGCAATGTTACTGGCTATTATTACTATGTTGGGGGCAATGTTACTGGCTATTATTACTAATGTGGGGGCAATGTTACTGGCTATTATTACTAATGTGGGGGCAATGTTACTGGCTATTATTACTAATGTGGGGGCAATGTTGCACTGGAACAGTGATGGTGATGACGAGTGGGGGGCAATGGTGGACTTTACAGTGATGAGTGGGGGCAATGGTGGACATTACGTGATGAGTGGGGGCAATGGTGGACATTACGTGATGAGTGGGGGCAATGGTGGATGATAAGAATAAGTATAAATCAGCACACATATATATATAAAATCCTCAGAAATCCCTTAAAGTCATATCAATATCCTTTCCCTGAAGTACTAATAAAACATATATTCATTGACTTAAACCCAAAAACCCACAATTATATTGAAAAAATCAAGACCCAAAGAGATTACCCAGATTATTTTTTATTTTTGGGTAATCTCTTTGGGTCTTGATTTTTTCACTATAATTGTGGGTTTTTGGGTTTAAGTCAATGAATATATGTTTCAATGGTGGATGATGTATTAAACAAAAAGACAAAACGTACCGGTATGTTTGTCTTGTTGTTTTTTTTTACTGATCCGAAAAAGATCCGATCCGTGACTCCTGATCCGTGGAACGATCCGAACCGTGAGTTCTTTCATTTCTGGATTTGTTACATGGTTGGCATAAAATTGTTCATAAACTGCTGTTAACTTTATACAGTTGATATAAAATATTTTACTACAGTATTGGGTTCAGAATCTTTTTTTTCTAGATTTTCCTCCTTTAAAATTGGGTGCGTCTTATATGCCAGAGCGTCTTATATGGCGAAAAATACGGTAGTTTAGGCAGAATATTCATTGTGACTGCCGTGACTCTACCCAGGAAGGAGATGGGGTACCCATGGCAAACCTTCAGTAGAGTAGAGAGGCGCCACACATGGGGGGTAATTAGCAGCAAACATATCCGAGTATCTGGGAGTGAGGTTGATACCTAAATAGAAAATCCGATCTGTGGCCCAACGAAATGGAAAAGAGCTACGGAGAGAGGCACTCAGGGAATCAGGAACATTGATGGCATAACCACTGATTTAGTGACATGAACAGACCTGACACTACAGCAAAGTCGTTCAATACCGGCATAGATTAGGCAATGATACTAACGGGATGGTGAGGAAAAGCATGACATCATCAGCATACATACAGATTCTGAAAGGTGAAACCAATAAAGGGTAACCAGAGATGTCCGAATGTGATGTGATTGCAATCACCAAAGGTCCCAACACCAGTGCAAACAATAGGGATGACAGAGGACAACCATGACGGGTACCTCTACCCAATGTAACAAAGTCAGAGTTACAGCCGGGAAGTCTGATCCTTGTTATGGGAGAGTCATAGAGGGCGAGTATACCAGATAAACACTCATCACTGACACCCATTCTCTGCACCCAGGAAAACAAGGCCAAAGGACACCATCGAAGGCCTCATTAGTGTCCAAACTCAGTAACAAAACTTCTCTGGAGTGCAAATTGGCTCCTGACTAATGTGTAATGTAAGGAGAATGTTGTCACTGATAAATCTGTCCGGGATAAAACCTGATTGGTCTGGAGACACCAAAGCCCCTTTCATTCTTTAACCCCCCCGGACATTCCTAAAAACACCTCAGATTTATATACATTTTCTGTTACAAAGGAATGTTTCCTTCCTCCTGAGCAGCAATGTAAGGGGCTCTATGCTCCATACTCCTGACCCCGGCACTCCATCATTGTGTTGGCTGCATAGTGTAATGATTGCCCATTGGCTGCCTGTGTAGTGTCATCATTGTCCTTTGTAGGCCATGTATGGTCAGGATGGTCCTTGTCTTGTCTATTTATTGTCAGTGCTGTTTGTTTAGAGGACCATATTACTAGAATTTATCTCCACAATGAGGAGAATGTTCCGGCCCCGGAAGTGGGGGAATGTTCTGCCCCTGAAGGGGTTCATCTGGGTTCCCACACTATATATGTGTGTATCATCATCTGCTGGAGATGGAAGAGGACGGACATGACTATGGAGGAAGAGGACGGACATGACTGTGGAGGAAGAGGACAGATGTGACTGTGGAGGAAGAGGACCGACATGACGGGGGTTAAATAGGAAAAAACATCTTATTACCTCCTCTGCTGTCACGTCCAGCAACGTCTCTGATATGATTCCCCTCCGTCCCTGACATCACTTCCTGTCTGTGCCTGACATCACTTCCTGTCTGTGCCTGACATCACTTCCTGTCTGTGCCTGACATCACTTCCTGTCTGTACCTGACATCACTTCCTGTCTGTACCTGACATCACTTCCTGTCTGTACCTGACATCACTTCCTGACTGTGCCTGACATCACTTACTGTCTGTGTCTGACATCACTTCCTGTCTGTGCCTGACATCACTTACTGTCTGTGCCTGACATCACTTCCTGTCTGTCTTCCATATAGACTTCCTGTGTGAGTATAGGTGAGATCCCCACCTTGTGGAGATCAGAGGAACTGCAGCCCCGAGATCCATCCCATAATCCCCCTTCCTGTATAATATGTACCTTACAGGGATACTACGGGAGATGAAACATTACTGAATAAAGGAAGAAGAAATAAATGTAACTCTTATGTAACCAACTGTTCAACAAACATCTCTTATTACATATAGAAAAGTCTTACAAACACAGAACACAAAATACAAATGTATAGCTAATGAGAGCGATCCCGCCAAACCTGATCCTTCTGGGGGGGACAATGCAAAAATATATATCAATCCACTCATAATGACATCATCTTCTGGGAGTGTCTGCACATCCATCCATTTCATACACATTTCATTGTCTCAGCAGATCTCCTGCAGCCTATTAGCACCCATTTCCCTCTCTATGTCTCAGCAGATCTCCTGCAGCCTATTAGCTCCCATTTCCCTCTCTGTGTCTCAGCGGGTCTCCTGCAGCCTATTAGCTCCCATTTTCCTCTCTATGTCTCAGCGGATCTCCTGCAGCCTATTAGCACCCATTTCCCTTTCTATGTCTTAGCGGATCTCATGCAGCCTATTAGCACCCATTTCCCTCTCTATGTCTAAGCAGATCTCCTGCAGCCTATTAGCGCCCATTTCCCTCTCTATGTCTCAGCAGATCTCCTGCAGCCTATTAGCTCCCATTTCCCTTTCTATGTCTCGGCAGATCTCCTGCAGCCTATTAGCACCCATTTCCCTTTCTATGTCTCGGCAGATCTCCTGCAGCCTATTAGCACCCATTTCCCTTTCTATGTGTTGGATTTTAGACATATACAATACTTCTTTAGTGTCTTGAGACGATTATGAATGAAGAGCCGTTGAAATAAAAAATGAAGTGTGATTTTATTCTATCACACAATGGTGTAAGATAACAATGTAAAGCGTATCATGAACGGTTCCATGTAGATACAACTACTGTAGAAATAACAATGTAAAGCGTATCATGAACGGTTCCATGGAGATACAACTACTGTAGAAATAACAATGTAAGTGTATCATGAACAGTTCCATGGAGATACAACTACTGTAGAAATATCAATGTAAAGTGTATCATGAACAGTTCCATGGAGATACAACTACTGTAGAAATATCAATGTAAAGTGTATCATGAACAGTTCCATGGAGATACAACTACTGTAGAAATAACAATGTAAGTGTATCATGAACAGTTCCATGGAGATACAACTACTGTAGAAATAACAATGTAAAGCGTATCATGAACAGTTCCATGGAGATACAACTACTGTAGAAATATCAATGTAAAGTGTATCATGAACAGTTCCATGTAGATACAACTACTGTAGAAATAACAATGTAAAGCGTATCATGAACAGTTCCATGGAGATACAACTACTGTAGAGATAACAATGTAAAGTGTATCATGAACAGTTCCATGGAGATACAACTACTGTAGAAATAACAATGTAAAGTGTATCATGAACAGTTCCATGGAGATACAACTACTGTAGAAATAACAATGTAAAGCGTATCATGAACGGTTCCATGTAGATACAACTACTGTAGAAATAACAATGTAAAGCGTATCATGAACGGTTCCATGGAGATACAACTACTGTAGAAATAACAATGTAAAGCGTATCATGAACAGTTCCATGGAGATACAACTACTGTAGAAATAACAATGTAAAGTGTATCATGAACAGTTCCATGGAGATACAACTACTGTAGAAATAACAATGTAAAGCGTATCATGAACAGTTCCATGGAGATACAACTACTGTAGAAATAACAATGTAAAGTGTATCATGAACAGTTCCATGGAGATACAACTACTGTAGAAATAACAATGTAAAGCGTATCATGAACAGTTCCATGGAGATACAACTACTGTAGAAATAACAATGTAAAGCGTATCATGAACAGTTCCATGGAGATACAACTACTGTAGAGATAACAATGTAAAGTGTATCATGAACAGTTCCATGGAGATACAACTACTGTAGAAATAACAATGTAAAGTGTATCATGAACGGTTCCATGGAGATACAACTACTGTAGAAATAACAATGTAAAGCGTATCATGAACGGTTCCATGTAGATACAACTACTGTAGAAATAACAATGTAAAGCGTATCATGAACGGTTCCATGGAGATACAACTACTGTAGAAATAACAATGTAAAGCGTATCATGAACAGTTCCATGGAGATACAACTACTGTAGAAATAACAATGTAAAGTGTATCATGAACAGTTCCATGGAGATACAACTACTGTAGAAATAACAATGTAAAGCGTATCATGAACAGTTCCATGGAGATACAACTACTGTAGAAATAACAATGTAAAGTGTATCATGAACAGTTCCATGGAGATACAACTACTGTAGAAATAACAATGTAAAGCGTATCATGAACAGTTCCATGGAGATACAACTACTGTAGAAATAACAATGTAAAGCGTATCATGAACAGTTCCATGGAGATACAACTACTGTAGAAATAACAATGTAAAGTGTATCATGAACAGTTCCATGGAGATACAACTACTGTAGAAATAACAATGTAAAGCGTATCATGAACAGTTCCATGGAGATACAACTACTGTAGAGATAACAATGTAAGTGTATCATGAACAGTTCCATGGAGATACAACTACTGTAGAGATAACAATGTAAGTGTATCATGAACAGTTCCATGGAGATACAACTACTGTAAATATCAAGCAGAAGTGTAAAGATAAGTCACCATTTTTGTTATAGATGTCCGGCCGTGTGCTGTCCTGTCCTTCATGGACGTCTGTCCTTCTCATGCTCTACTTGTCCTTCTCGAGACTTCGTGAAGAAGCCAGAAATAGAGGGAAGTGATGATCTTGCAGCACGCACCTGTTGCAGCTTCTCAGAATGTCCTAGACATGTATGTGTGTCAGAGTGTCGTGTAGCGTGTGAGAGTACCACCTCTGTCCCTCCAGACCCCTTTATGCAGCATGAGTGTCATAGCGAGAGATTCTTCATACCTTGTATGGCATAGAAGGGGGGGGGGGGGACACTCACATGATGTCTTTGATGGACAGGAACATATGTATGCTGATGTACATAATATTGTAAGCTGATGATGTAACCTCAGCTTGTTATATATAAATGATAATATAACTTCAATGTATAATCACTAATCTATATATACATCAATATTAGAAACGTAACTAAATACACAGATACTATACAGACACATAATGTAATAGTAAATCTATAATGAGTCCTCCTAATGCCTTTCACATGTTACTACCAGAGACGTCTAACCAGCGATGTCTAAATATGGTCTTCAGCTGGTCTAGGTGGTCTCAACCAACTCATTCATATTTACTGTCTCAGCCGACTCATTCCTATTCACTGTCTCAGCCGACTCATTCCTATTCACTGTCTCAGCCAACTCATTCCTATTCACTGTCTCAGCCGACTCATTCCTATTCACTGTCTCAGCCAACTCATTCCTATTCACTGTCTCGGCTTAACTTCTATATCTTTTGGTCTCAGCTATTTTACTGAAGAATTAAATATCATCGGTTTAAGGCGACAATTCACACATATTAATATTAATTATGATTAATCATAAAAAACAAATATTTTGCAAGCTTGCCATTAATATAAGTGCCGAATCATAATTTTGATTTCTAACACTATGTCTCAGCGGATCTCCTGCAGCCTATTAGCGCCCATTTCCCTCTCTATGTCTCAGATCTCCTGCAGCCTATTAGCTCCTATTTCCCTCTCTATGTCTCAGCGGATCTCCCGCAGCCTATTAGCACCCATTTCCCTCTCTATGTCTCAGCAGATCTCCCGCAGCCTATTAGCACCCATTTCCCTCTCTATGTCTCAGCGGATCTCCCGCAGCTCCTATTTCCCTCTCTATGTCTCAGCGGATCTCCCGCAGCCTATTAATGCCCATTTCCCTCTCTATGTCTCAGCGGATCTCCTGCAGCCTATTAGCACCCATTTCCCTCTCTATGTCTCAGATCTCCTGCAGCCTATTAGCTCCTATTTCCCTCTCTATGTCTCAGCGGATCTCCTGCAGCCTATTAGCGCCCATTTCCCTCTCTATGTCTCAGCAGATCTCCCGCAGCCTATTAGCTCCCATTTCCCTCTCTATGTCTCAGCAGACCTCCCGCAGCCTATTAGCGCCCATTTCCCTCTCTATGTCTCAGCGGATCTCCCGCAGCCTATTAGCGCCCATTTCCCTCTCTATGTCTCAGCAGATCTCCCGCAGCCTATTAGCACGCATTTCCCTCTCTATGTCTCAGCGGATCTCCCGCAGCCTATTAGCACCCATTTCCCTCTCTATGTCTCAGCAGATCTCCCGCAGCCTATTAGCACCCATTTCCCTCTCTATGTCTCAGCGGATCTCCCGCAGCTCCTATTTCCCTCTCTATGTCTCAGCGGATCTCCCGCAGCCTATTAACGCCCATTTCCCTCTCTATGTCTCAGCGGATCTCCTGCAGCCTATTAGCGCCCATTTCCCCCTCCATGTCTCGGCGGATCTCCCGCAGCCTATTAGCGCCCATTTCCCCCTCCATGTCTCGGCGGATCTCCCGCAGCCTATTAGCGCCCATTTCCCTCTCTATGTCTCAGCGGATCTCCTGCAGCCTATTAGCACCCATTTCCCTCTCTATGTCTCAGCGGATCTCCCGCAGCCTATTAGCGCCCATTTCCCTCTCTATGTCTCAGCGGATCTCCCGCAGCCTATTAGCGCCCATTTCCCTCTCTATGTCTCAGCGGATCTCCCGCAGCCTATTAGCACCCATTTCCCTCTCCAGGTCTCAGCGGATCTCCCGCAGCCTATTAGCACCCATTTCCCTCTCTATGTCTCAGCGGATCTCCCGCAGCCTATTAGCTCCTATTTCCCTCTCTATGTCTCAGCGGATCTCCCGCAGCCTATTAGCGCCCATTTCCCTCTCTATGTCTCAGCGGATCTCCTGCAGCCTATTAGCGCCCATTTCCCTCTCTATGTCTCAGCGGATCTCCCGCAGCCTATTAGCGCCCATTTCCCTCTCTATGTCTCAGCGGATCTCCCGCAGCCTATTAGCGCCCATTTCCCTCTCTATGTCTCAGCGGATCTCCCGCAGCCTATTAGCACCCATTTCCCTCTCCAGGTCTCAGCGGATCTCCCGCAGCCTATTAGCACCCATTTCCCTCTCTATGTCTCAGCGGATCTCCCGCAGCCTATTAGCTCCTATTTCCCTCTCTATGTCTCAGCGGATCTCCCGCAGCCTATTAGCGCCCATTTCCCTCTCTATGTCTCAGCGGATCTCCTGCAGCCTATTAGCGCCCATTTCCCTCTCTATGTCTCAGATCTCCTGCAGCCTATTAGCTCCCATTTCCCTCTCTATGTCTCAGATCTCCTGCAGCCTATTAGCTCCCATTTCCCTCTCTATGTCTCAGCATCTGGCACAAACCATCTCAGATGGACACAATGGGGATTATTTACTAAAACTGGAGTGTGCAAAATCTGGGGCAGCTGCGCATGGGAGCCAATCAGGTTCTGACTTCAGCTTGTTCAATTAAGCTTTGCCAAAAAACCTGGAAGCTGATTGGTTCCTATGCAGAGCTGCATCAGATTTTGCACTCTCCAGTGTCTCATTGTCATCACAGGCTGTGTCCATAATGACCACCCATCCCCCCTTATCAGCTGGCTTCTGTTGGGATGGTTGGATGAGTGGGAGATCCCTTGTTGCAGCGTTGATGTTTCCTACCTCCCCTGTGGCCGGATCTCTGCTGTTTCCTTGATTCTGATGGACAATACGAGGCCAGTGTTGTCCCTCTATAGATCCTAATAAAGTGCCTCCAGCAGAGGAGGGAAGTGATGGGTCAGAGGCTGTAGAAGAAGCTCTAGTGAGCAGTCTAGATGGACGAGGTGAGTCTTGTGTAGGTGGTGCTCCAAGAGTACGCCTGATTAGTAGACGGTTAGATGTTGGACTCCTTCAGCTGCTCGGCTGACAATGCAGACTGCAGTGTAGACTCCACAGTGTAGACTGCTTAAACCTAACAGCCCTGGGCGCTGAGGACTAAAGAACTGTTTAATCGGTTAGCTGGCCGCCTTCTCCACCGCTCTTCCTTTGACAGAATGAAGCCTCAGAAACACGTTGTCCAGGAAATGGTGACCTCCCAGTGTCTGGAAAGGTGTTCCACAATTTCAAGGCATCCTCAGGATGTTTCATCCTCTGCTCCCTCTGGGAAGACTGGATGAGCTCTGCACCTTTACCCTTTAACGTGGATCAAGAAGGGTTGCCAACCAGTATTGATCCCTCTTCTTGATAACACAAATCCTCAGGTCCTTACACAGACTTTGCAGAATCAGGGAGCCCATGCAGTGTAAGTTTGAGGAGGCAGGAGATTCTGGGTCACTGAGGATGACATTGTCAGGAACTACCTCCTCCCAGCCATGTACTACTCCTGGATGGGTTTCTGGGGACTGAAAAGTGTCCCTTGAATACTGCTCTATGTGATCCCCTACTTCCATGTTGCTGCAATCCTCCTCCTCCTCCACTTCCTCCTCCTTCTGTGTGTTCTGCAGCCCCACAGGAATGGTTTCTGCATAAAGAGGGCCTTGAGAGGACAGGAAATCCTCCTCTTCCTCCCGCTGTTCTGCCTCCAGTGCCCTGTCCATGATTCCATGCAGCGTGTGCTCCAGCAGGATGACTAGAGGGATAGTGTCACTGATGCATGCAGTGTCACAGCCCGTCATCCTTGTGGCCTCCTCAGATGGTGACAGGACAGAGCATGCATCCATTATCAGCAGCCACTGGTATGGTGGAAAGAAGCCAAGTTCCCCTGAGCCTGTCCTTGTGCCATTCTCACACAGGTACTCATTGATGGTCCTCTGCTGTGTGTGCAGCCACTGCAGCATCACCAAAGTGGACTTCCACCGAGTAGACATGTCACAAATGAGTTGGTTGGTGGGCAGATTGAATTCCCGTTGAATTTCAGCCAGCTGGAAACAGGCCATTTATGACTGCTGGACATGGCCACAGACTTTTCTGGCCTGCCTCAGAAGATCTTGAAAGCCTGGGTACCTGTTCAAGAAGCACTGCACCACCAAATTCAGGACGTGTGCCAAGCATGGAACATGTGCCAAGTGTCCCTGTAAGAAGGCGGAGAGAAGGTTGGTGCCATTGTCACATACAACCATTCCTGGCTCAAGCTGCCATGGCATCAACCACCTCTGAGCATGCCCCTGCAGAGCTGACAGAATCTCTGACCCAGTGTGGCTCCTGTCCCTTAGACAGACCAGCTGAAGCACCACGTGGCATCTTTTATCCTGACTGATCACATAGCCCCATGAACGCTTATGGAGCACTGCTGGTTCAGATGACAATTCAGCAGAAGAGGCCATAGAGGAAGAGGAAGGGGAGGGGGTGGAGCAGACAGATGTGGCAGAATCACCACCAGGTTTTTGGAGGCATGGTGGTGGAACAAGCTCCAGAACTGAACCCTGTCCTGCATCCTTCCCAGCTGCTAGCAGAGTCACCCAGTGTGCCGTGACGGATATGTAACATCCCTGACTGTGCCTGCTGGACCACGTGTCAGTAATGTGGACCTTGCTGCTGACCGCCTTGTCCAACAAGGCCAAAACATGACCTTCCACATGATGGTACAGAGCTGGAATGGCCTTGTATGAAACAAATTGTCTTTTCGGAACCTGTCACTGTGATACAGAACATTCTGCAAATTCCCGGAAGGGGGAAGAGTCCACCAGATGGAAAGGCAGCAGTTGTAACGCAGCAATTTGGCCAGGATAGAATGTGGATGGCTGGGACAGTCTATTTTTCATGGTTCAGCAAATGGGGTAGTGAAATGTTCCTGCTGAAATGAACAGGTGGTGTCCTGCTGTCAGATGGGCCACCCACTGCTGTACCATCACTCCTCTCAGTGGAGGCTGTTGAGAAGACCTGACGTTTTACAGTAGAGATCCCAGATGAGGAGCAAGGAGAAGTCTGCACTTTTTCTGGGTCTTTCAGGTGCTGTTACCAGCGGGCTGCATGGCAGCTCATCATACGTCTTGTCAATCATGTGGTGCCCAAGTGGCTGGTGTTTTGGCCACGCTTGGTCTGCTTCAGTCAAAGACTGCAAACAGCAATGCTGCACATGTGTTGAAGAAAGCCCACACCAGAGAACTTGTGGAAGTCTGCATGGAGTCAGCAGCGCCCCCCACCTGTGGAGCTCTGTCGTGTGATGCCATTGGTTGGCTGCCCTTATGCCTGTCCCTGGAGGACATCCTGCCTTGTTGGAGTTCTGCCTCCTCCTCACTGTCCTCCTCTGTTCTCTCCGGCACCCAAGTATGGTCAGTGACCTCATCATCCCCATCCTCCTCATCAATGGAGCCAACTTGGCAGTGTGCTGCGGCTGGGGGAACAGGACTGACCATTTCTTTTCCCTCACTGGCGCCCCCTCTCTCTAGGCTCACGTCACTCCTTTCCTCATCCTGGGAACCAACATCACAGCATTCAGATTGCTGCACATCCTCCAGCAGCATGGGACTGACACTATGATCCAATCATTCTGGTGACTCCTCCATGCATGATGGTGGGGCTACGGAAGGAGCAGCTGTGGTGGACAAGGAGCCGGAGGAACAGGACACTTTGGCAGCTGTGGTGGAAGGCAAAATAGTATGAGCCTGGATGACAGAGGATGAGGATGACTGACTTATCCACTCCACCACCTCTTCTGCATGTTGTGGTTCAATAATACGGCCAGCACTTTGGCCAATCATGGCTCTTCCTGAGAACTCAGCTGTTATTGGCCAAAGCATTGCACCTGACCTGTGGCACTCGGGTGAACTTCCTGGTTAATGTTGAACACGGAAATGGATAATGTTTGAGTCGAACTGTCAGGCCATCCCTACTCAAAATATTAATCTCTGCGGATCTACTGCTTCCACTTTACACCTACTTCATTGATCTTGAGGTGTTTGCCAGTAAATTAAGAATACTGAACCATGTGCAAATTCATATACAACAAAGTGTTTTGTGCTCAAGATGCAGTTCCCTGCAGATCTACTGCTTCCACTTTACACCCACTTCATGTAGCACTACCTCAGAAGGAGCTGAATGTTGCCCCCGGTTTCCCTTTGCTTTGCCCCACAGCAAGGCAAACACACACACTTCTGCTCGTTGTCTCCAATGACCAGTCTAGGGGATGTTTTGTGTTTGGAGTTTATTGTAGGACTGGGGATAGGGATGGGGAATGTAGTCGGATCCTCAAGAATCAGAACTCTTCACACTGAGGACATCTAGCTGATCTCTTAGTAGAAGACTTGTGAAGTCTCGGCTGACAGTAGATAGCAGACTTCTCAGTAACAAATAGCAGCAAGTAGTTGTAGGAGAGCCAAGTCCCATTAGCAGTAGCAATACTTGGACAAGCTCTGCAGAACACTAGGCAGGGCTCCCTTTCTCAGACCCAGGCTGACTATCAAGCACCAGAGGGGTAACAAGCACACAGAGCCCCCCAGATCTCTCAGAGTTTGCACTCACAGGTCCAAGGACAGAATGGTTGCCTCCTTCCAATCTTCCAAGCCACTCTCTCCAGTGACACCAGACAGAGCTTTGGCAGACAGCTCCCCTCAGTCAGCTTACTGTAGAATCAGGGTCACTCTCTCTAACTTCAGGCCCTCAGGTCACCCACCCGAGGACACATAACAGCAAGTGCCAGGCGAGGCAGCCTGCCTCCAGCCTGGCTGGTGCAATCCTCTCCGAGGAAAGACACTGAACCCATGTGCTCTCAGAGTATAAATACCACTCCCAGCATGCAATGGGGCCACCCTCCCCTGCAATTGGCCAGGACTGTATCCATATTCATGCTGGTCATTTGTCTAGCCAATTGCCATGTTCTGGAAGACTCTCATAGCTTCCTGAAGGCGGGCAGAACTCAGACAAACTCCAACAGAACCAGAGCAGCATGAGCAGACCTGACTAATCAATCACAGCTCTCTGTAAATCAGAATACCGACTGAATTTACCTGACAGCCTCTCTGGTGAGCAGAGAAACACAGCTATGCTTTACCTGACTCTACACATCCTAGACCTGACCAGGAGGGGGCGCTACATTCATTCATCTCATCAGATTTGCTGCTATAGGAAATCATCTCAAATCCTGTGCAAATCCATGGAGACCGTCAATATTGTGTGCCAGTATAGTGTTCTCTGCAAGTCCACCGCTTCCACTTTGCATCTACTTCAATCCACTTATTTTACTCCAAAAATCCACCAATCAGTGAAAAGTTGATAAGGTGTGAAAGTGCTCCGCCCTCCAAATTGTGTTGGCTGTAGTGTAGCCACGCCTTCTTCCACCTCTTGTACACGGGATGGTGAGGGCGCCCCCTAGTAGTGCTTCCCCCTCACCACACCAATAGGACTCCCAGCTTTTCAGCTCCCAGAGTCACAAACATCCTTCACACTCTCCTCATCTCCGATGGTAAAGGAACCGGATCCTCCTCGCTCACTCCTGCAAGTCTGCTGCGGGTTCTGTCAGTCTCCCTCCTAGACTCCGCCTCCAACCGCCATTCCAGCAGGAGCTCCGCCTCTAAATACACACTCAGGGAGGAGAGAAAGGGGAACCCGACATCATGTGACACCTTTTATTACATGGAAATACGAAAATCAACGGGACTAATGCAATCACATTTACTGCAAAATCAGAGGGGCCAAAATGTGTCCCCCGAGCAGTCATATATTTCTGTCCCCCTTGGTGGGAGTGGAGGTGACCCCTCTATAAGGATCTACAGTCCATACACACCCAGCACAAGGCTGGGGTCACACTACCAGATGCTTCTCGGGGCTGCAGTTCCTCTGAGCTCCACAAGGTGGGGATCTCACTTCTACCCAGACAGGAAGTCTCTATGGAAGACAGAAAGGAAGTGATGTCAGACACAGACAGGAAGTGATGTCAGGTACAGACAGGAAGTGATGTTAGGTACAGGCAGGACGTATAGAGGAGACCTTGGTGGAAGTAGCAGCAGAGGAGGTAATACGATGTTATTTTCTATTTACACCCAGTAACCCCCCGTCATGTCTGTGCTCTGACTTCTACCCAGACAGGAAGTTCCATGAATAAGGAAGTAGAGAGGAGACATTCCTGGATCTGGCAGCAGAGGAGGTAATACGTAGATGAACCCCTTCAGGGGGAGGAGTTGATGATAATATATTTGCTCCCAAAGCTGGCCTACATGGTTCAGTTTTATCGATCAGCCAGCGGGATGACCATAAAACCTGAAGTGATTCCCCCATCCACACATTGGAGGTGGATGGGGGAATCCTCCCCGCTGCACTCTTGTATTCTGACAATGGGGGGACTCCTCCGCTCTCAGAATACACGGATCAGCACTGAAGCTATTGGCTGCAGCCGCTGGGGGAGTGGCTTTTATCCAGCAGTGACCACACATGGATGGAAATGTGAGCGATCCCTGCTGAACCCGCTGAATTTCCATGGATCTATGGTCACCTTCAGTGACTTCCTCCCCTCCCCCTCATCTCCTTCATGATGGAGACTATTGTCTGCTATTTACACTCCGTTCCTCCGCACGTCACCTGATCACATGACAGCTTACTTCCACAAATTCCGGACAAGTTTCTGGATGGTAAAGGTCAAAGTTCACTCCTCAGTTTAGGAGAGGTAGGACGCACCCAGGAACAAGGATTTGGTTTACATGGGAGCCTCATATAGAGGACCCCTCAAATCTCCCCATCCAAATGTCCCTCCATCCAGAGTCTATATGTCCTATGACATCACACTGACCTCACAGCTCCTCCTCCCAATGTCCCCCCATCCAGAATCAGAGAATCCTATGACATCACACTGACCTCACAGCTCCTCCTCCCAATGTACTCCATCCAGAGTCAGAAAATCCTATGACATCACACTGACCTCACAGCTCCTCCTCCCAATGTCCCTCCATCCAGAGTCAGAGAATCCTATGACATCACACTGACCTCACAGCTCCTCCTCCCAATGTCCCTCCATCCAGAGTCAGAGAATCCTATGACATCACACTGACCTCACAGCTCCTCCCCCAATGTCCCTCCATCTGACATTTTTCTGATGCTCTTAGGATGTGGGGGTCCCTTGGTATCCTCACATGTAAAGTGGGACTGTTGGTCCTGCGTTGTATGTAATGACATCAGAATTGCTCATGCCAAGCCTATACCCTGCGTAGTGTGGGGGTCCTGTGGGGGGAAATTATACCTCAGCCTGAAGTGGGGCTTTAATAAAATGGAGACCTGAATGGAGAGGTGAGGAGGATTCTGGGAATATCATTTGATGTGACTATTTGTGTTCAGATGTAGAGTTTTCCTCCTGTGAAGTCTGGAGATCATATGACATCACATTGCCTCCACCTCCCTCCCTGATAGAAGAGAGAAAGAAGAAGAAGATTCTAGAAGTCACCAGAGAGATCACTGAGCTGCTGACAGGAGAGGTGAGCGGTGCCGGGAATTCTGGGACATTCTCCAGTAACAGACAAGGGATGTGTCTGGATGGTGACTGTATCATTGTGTGTGTCAGGTTCCTATAAGGTGTCAGGGTGTCACTGTCTATTTCTCCATGGAGGAGTGGGAGTATTTAGAAGGACACAAGGATCTCTACAAGGACGTCATGATGGACAATCAGCCGCCCCTCACATCACCGGGTAAGAGGAGACTTTATTGTAAAGGAGAGAGCAGTACGGAGGATCCACCTAGATCCCCCATCATCTGATAAACACATAGAAACAATGGATTCAGTCAGTGTGTGTGTTTCCTACAGATGGATCCAGTCATGGGAACCCACCAGAGAGATGTCCCCGTCCTCTGTATTCCCGGGATTCCACACAGGAAGGTCACACCATCCCTCACCATCATCAGGTAGATGATGACAATTATTGGTAGTTGTGATTTATACACAGCATGTTTGTTACAATGAATGTTTTATTATATCTTTCAGAGTGGAATCCTCGGGGATGATAATATTGATGTTAAAGAAGAGTATAAAGAGGAGGATGAGGAGTATGGAGTGATGGAGGAGTTTTCAGAAGGACACAAGGATGTGATGGAGCCACCTAATACCAGGAACCCACCAGAGAGATGTCCCCGTCCTCTGGATTCCCGGGATTCCACACAGGAAGGTCACACCATCCCTCACTATTACAAGGTTGGTGGGATGGAGCATCTAGAACATTATTATTATTATTATTATTATACAGTATTTATATAGCACTAATTGGTTTGCTCAGCGTTGTACATTATAGTGGGGGACAGTACATGATACAATACTGTAACAAAACAAAACACGAGGGGTTCAAGGGCCCTGCTCTTTCAAGCTTACAATCTAACATGGACTTGTAGAGACACTGAGGATTTTTTATGTGATGTCACAATCATAAATCTTACATTTTACAGATGATATTTTCTCTCATTTCCTTGATTTAGAGTGGAGATCCAATCGATATAGAATTTGAGGTGAAAGCAGAAGAAGAAGAGGTGTATGTGAGGGATGATCAGCAGTCTATGGAGGAGGATGGAATAACGGGGACATTTATAGAGGAGGACACTCCTACAGAGATCAGCACAGGTGGGTCATGAACACTAAATCCATTCCTCCACCCATACTGCTCACTGATTGGTCCAGAGTAGGGCGGGGACTGGGTGATATCAGCCTGTAATCCCCTGGTCACTTTCCTGAGCTGTGTTCCCCGTCCTGTATTCCTGGATTTCTCTCGGATAATCTTCCTTCTCTGTGCTGCAGACACAATTTATGTATCTAGACTGGATTTATGGAGGTTCTGGGGTTCAGCTGGCAGCAAAATGTTCATTTCACCATAGATTTTGAGTTATCTGGGACCTGCTCTGTGGGTCCTCTTCCTCATGCCCTGGTGAAATCTCCGATAGAGCAATTCTCCCAGGGTTCCTTGCTCTGTGGTCTGCTGGCTGTGCCGGGTGGAGGGATATGTCTGTATAGTCTCAGACCCAAGTCACTGAGTGCAGTCTCAGGAGATGGGAGGCAGCGGTGTGGGATCTCTGCAACTTGTCTACAGTAAACATTTCATCTTCCACTGATTACTAAATACCAATATTATGAGTCCTGACCCTTACACTGTATAACCCAATGCTGTTTATCTTCAGGATCAGTCCAGTCTTCATCTTGGTTGTTCTCCCCCCATCCTCACTCTCTGACCTCTGGTGGGGCTCAGCCCCGCTGTTCTTCATGACTAAATCATGGAGTAAATAAGGAAGTGCAGTACTTCTTGTGTTGGGAAGATGGCGATGAGTGATAGAGGGGGTGGGGACCCTCGTCCTATAATCCCCTCATCACTGTCCCTCCTATAAAAGACAGTTCTGGTTGTTTCCTCACTCTCTGACTAAGGTCCATGAATAAAGAAATGACCTGGTAGGAGATCAGAGGAGCCATTTCCTAGTTCCCTTGAGGGTGGAATTGTAAGCTCCTCAGAGACCAAGCTGCCTGATGTGGGCGGAGTCCTGGTTTGGGGGAACCAATCAGCTCCTGTCTAGTAATCCTCTTTGTCTTTGTATTTTAGTCCATGGCCGGGAGATGAGGAAAACCTCCGAGGATTGTCTCACTTTGTCTCCAGACTGGAAAGTAGAAGATGAGGACATCACACAGTATAGTCCAGGAGAAAACCCGGCTCCCTCCAATGTCCATCCGGCACCACCCAGTGTAGATGGACCATCAGATTCCTCGTATCCTGAGGCACCTCAAACTGTGCGGGACCGGTCCAGCCTTCCAACAGACAAGAGGTTCTCCTGTCCTGAGTGCGGGAAGGGATTCCCTTCTAAATTCCATCTTAATGAGCATAAAAGATCTCACACGGGGGAAAAGCCGTATTCCTGTCCTGAGTGCGGGAAATGTTTTTCACAAAAGTCTAATCTTCAAAAGCATATGAGGCTTCACACAGGTGAGAAGCCATATATCTGCACTGAGTGTGGGAAGTGTTTCCATTCTATGTTCAATGTTATTAGGCATAAAGAATCTCACAAAGGAGAGAAGCCATATTCCTGTCCTGAGTGCAGGAAATGTTTTATACAAAAATCACATCTTGTCACACATCAAAGGCTTCATACAGGGGAAAAACCATACTCCTGTTCTGAGTGTGGGAAATGTTTTTCAGACAAATCTTTTTATCACAGACATCAAAGATTGCACACAGGTGAGAAGCCATATACCTGTCCTGAGTGTGGGAAATGTTTTGTAGAAAAGGCAAAACTTGTCACACATCAGAGATCTCACACAGGGGAAAAGCCATATACCTGTCCTGAGTGTGGGAAATGTTTTTCAGATAAGTCCAATCTTTACAGACATCAGAGATTGCACACAGGTGAAAAGCCATAATACTGTTCTGAGTGCTGGAAATGTTTTGTTGAAAAATCAGAACTTGTCATACATCTTAGCTCTCATACAGGGAGGGAAAGGACGTTTTCATTTTCTGAGTGTGGAAAATGTTTTTCACCGATGTCCTGTCTTAACAGACATCTGAGATCTCACACAGGAGACAAGCCACTTTCCTTTTTTTTTTTCAAGAAATTCCAGTCTTTATACCCATCAGAGATTTCACACAGGTGAAAAGCTGTGTTCCTGTCCTGAGTGCGGAAAGTCCCACCTTCACAAACATTTGGGATCTCACACGGGGGAGAAGACACTTTCCTGTCCTGAGTGAGGGAAACGTTCCTCACTGAAGTCCTGTCTTCCTGTACATCAGGGGTCCCACACCACCCTGGAGGTTTATTAGTGCCTTGAGTGCGGGAAATGTCTTCTAGATGAATGTTGCTGGACATCCCAGCTCTCATGTGGGGAAGAAGCACACCCTGATATACACCTCAGATATACTCCATGGCTGATCTTCATCATGGAAGAAACAGTTCATAAGGAGATCAGAGGCCCCCAAAGACATGGATGAAGTGTGGGATCGGGTTGGCCATCGATGGCAGGAGAAGAATAAAACTGGAGTCCTGCCCTGTGATTGGCTGAGTACATTTTGTGGTGGGAGATTTCACAAACACTTGGAGGTCTTGTCACACGTCTCTCTAACAGGTGGTCAGACATTGTATGGCTTCTGTGGTCCTTACCTATAGCAGCCCCTTTTCCATAAGGCAGGCAGGCCTACTGGTACTCGGTGCCCCCAGGACTGATATACAATGCTATAGTGCCTGGCTACCACACCAGGGTAGGTGCAAACTGAGCACAGCAACAGGTGCTTGTGGTTGGCTGACAGGCAGAATGGTTCAATGACAGTCCAGGTACAAGGCGAGTTCATCTCCCGAAATGCATCAGTTTTCCCAACTGGGCAGTATTTGGGACAGGACCCCATTGTCTGGGACTGAAGATCTGGCTCTATGTCTGTTTTTATGGTCGACTTGTGAGATTCCATTTATGATCTTTTAATAAATGTGATATTATGGTAATGCACCCTCTTGTGTGTTGTCTTTGACAGTTCCCAGATTCCCCCATCTGTGGAGGCCTGCACCTCATCAAGTGACAGATACCATGTGGAATTGTGAAGCACCAAGATTTGAGCATTGTGTTTGGCAACATTTGATTGACAAGGCAGGCAATATTCTGAGTAATCAGGGTCCAATCCCTGGTCAAAAGACAGGCAGAGTTGAGAGTAGTTGATATCTGATCCAAGGTCATAAACAGAGGAATCCAAACAGCAGAGCAGGACAGACAGACAGGGAGCTTAAACGTGTATTACACACACTATCACTAACATGGGACTGTAGGTTTGGCTGGCTTAAATGAGGTTTGGTCTCCACCCAGAGACAAGCTGCATCATAACTAGAACCAGGATGCTGTAATGGGACCATTAATTGTGATTTATCAGAAGGACTAGACGCTCCTGACATTAGCCCCCTCTGAGGAGGAACCCATGGATACTTAAAAGCATGCTGGGCATCTGGCACAGGACCATCAGGGTGGGCATATGACAAAGGACCATCAAGCTGGGCTTCCAGTAAAGGAGCATCATGCTGGGCAATGGTCAGGGGATCAGAAAAGTCAGGTTGGTTAGCAGGCAGAGAGTTTATGGAGCCAAACTGGACAGCAGAGAACCTGTAACATCATGTTAGATAGCAGGTGACATGGTACAGAAGTCAAGCTGGAACACAGGCTGCATGCAGAGTGGCCTGAAGAAAAAGTTGCGGGCCCAAAAATGGCTGAATGAGGCAGTTTATCCAAAGGCTTAATGGAACTTCTTAGATAGGTTTCAGCAGTTGCAGTAGGGTGAGGCCCGGTTACTGAAAGTCCCAGAAATGAAAAAGGAGGCTCAATTGGCCTGGGCTGAATCAGAACAACTGGTGCAAAGGCAGACTGGACCACATTGGCAGGTGTAGAGACAGACTGGACCACATTGGCAGGTGTAGAGACAGACTAGATGACATCAGCAGGTGTAGAGACAGACTAGACCACATCAGCAGGTGTAGAGACAGACTAGACCACATTGGCAGGTGTAGAGACAGACTAGACCACATCAGCAGGTGTAGAGACAGACTAGACCGCATCAGCAGGTGTAGAGACAGACTAGACCACATTGGCAGGTGTAGAGACAGACTAGACCACATCAGCAGGTGTAGAGACAGACTAGACCGCATCGGCAGGTGTAGAGACAGACTAGACCACATTGGCAAGTGTAGAGACAGACTAGACCACATCAGCAGGTGCAGAGACAGACTAGACCACATCAGCAGGTGTAGAGACAGACTAGACCACATTGGCAAGTGTAGAGACAGACTAGACCACATCAGCAGGTGCAGAGACAGACTAGACCACATCAGCAGGTGTAGAGACAGACTAGACCACATCAGCAGGTGTAGAGACAGACTAGACCGCATCAGCAGGTGTAGAGACAGACTAGACCGCATCAGCAGGTGTAGAGACAGACTAGACCGCATCAGCAGGTGTAGAGACAGACTAGACCGCATCAGCAGGTGTCGCTTGAGGTTGGGGTCTAATGTTTCGTGTGGTTAGGGGTGCTAAGGGGTCAAGAGCGGCTGGCAGCGAGTTGTTATAGACTGTAGTGGCCAGGTCAGGGCAGAACAGGGGAAGGATACTGTCATAAAGTTGGTCAGCTGCAGAGTGGAAGGGGGTAGGGTCCAGGTTGCGGAAGTTTCGGCTGGTGATGGTTTGAAGGGGTAGGTTTTAAGAGGACGAGGAGATGGAGAAGGTGCTGAGGTTGTGGTCAGAGAGGGGAAAATGGGTGTTTGTGAGGTTGTGGGGAGTGCAGCGATGAGAGAACACAAGGTCCAGGGTGTTTCCGTCGGAGTGGGTGGGGGAGTGTATGCACTGTGTGAGTGCAAAAGAAGAGGTTGGGTGGAGGAGTTGGGATGTAGCCGGGTTATTGATGTTAGTAGGGATGTTGAAGTCTCCAAGGATGATGGTGGGCAGCTCAGAGGAGAGAAAGAAGGGTAACCAGGTGGAGAAGTCGTCGAGGAAGCGGGATACGGGTCCAGGGGGCAATAGATAACTGCGATCCTCAGGGGGATTGGAGACAACAGTCAGATGCAGTGGGCCTCAAAGGAGGAGAAGGATAGAGAGGGGGGTTTGGGAGGACTTGGAAAGTGCTCTGTGGTGACAGGAGCATACCAACCCCACCACCTTTTCGAACGCTGGGTCTGGGTGAGTGGGTCCAGGTGAGAGCTCCATAGGAGAGAGCTGCAGGGGAGGTGGAGTCAGTGGTTTGGATCCAGGTTTCGGTGATCACCAGGAGGTTGAGGGAGCGGGAGACAAAGGTTGTGGATGGCGGTAAGTTTGTTGCAAACCGAACGGGCATTCAGGAGTGCACGTGAAATTGGAGGGGTGGTTTTGGGGAGCAGGGGGACCGGTATTAGGTTGAGGGGGTTGCGGCAGTTCATGGAAGTAGGTAGGTGCCTTGTGGGTGAGTGAGGTCCTTTGCTGTTAGGAGGCAAAGAAGGGTAAGAAAGGTGGCATGGGTGCTGGATGACAAGAGCGTGTGATTCTACCATTGGTGGTGTTCGGGGCAGTGGGAGAGTGGAGCAGCAGGAGAAGGTGGTGAGAGCCATAGAGGGGAGAAGGAAGCAGTGAGGGTGTGATGTATAGTTGTGTGGGAGGAGCGGGGGATAGAGAGAAGAGATTTTGGGGACGGAGAAGAGTACGAGGAGGAGGAGTACAGGTGGCATTTTAGGGAGGTAGACTAATTGGCGGACAAGTGAGGTGGAAAGTCTCTCAGGGCGCTTGGTTGTAGATAGTCGGCATGTAGTGGCGTATTTCGTAGCTGTACCTTTCCGTGACAAGAGTTCTCGTGCTTAGGATCAGGATGGGTAGAGTTCTATTCGGCCAGTTGTGGTCAAGGGTAGTGTCAAAGATCACCCTGTCATGGATCCACCCACACGCCACGCCTACAGCGACTAGCTAACTGAGACGCACACGTGCGGCCGTGACAGGCAGGACAAGAGGGGATAAAGGGGACTTAACTTGAATATCTAAAAACCGTATATAAGATCAGCCGTGATACCTTTTCACAGCCCGCACTACCTTTGGCCACCAGTAGATGGAGACTCCACTCCAATCCAGCTGACTGACCACACACTGGCAAATAGGAATCTTACATACAACCTGGTGCACTGATTAGAGTCGAGGACCAGTTTAGTAATTACACCCTCCTAAGGTCCCCCCAGCTACCTACAGCTTGAACCCCAGCATTAATCACCCTTCCACTGTCCACACCCCCCTGCACCAGACACACCACAAAAGGTAGCCTGCCACCACCCAACAGTTTATCCGCAGAATGGTCTGTTGAGACACCACACACACACAGATCTCTGGCAGATCTGTTACCTCTGCAATCTGCATACACTCTGCCCACTCGCAGTGCAGTTGCATACAGATTGGCAATGAGCTTGACCGAGCATTTTAAAGGCACTAAAATACAATACAATCTAACCCAATCTAATCTCTCCAATCTAATCTCTCCGATCTAATCTCTCCAATCTAGTCTCTCCGAAGATATGAGCACGTGCTTAAATACTCAGAAGTTCACTAATTAATTTTAAGATTTAATTTCCCAAAGTGGGCGGTGCATAAAATATGTACAAAATATAAAAAGTTACAGAAAATACAAAAGATATAAGAAGACACACAAATGACTAATTACTATAAAATAAAAAGGGAATAAAAGACAGAATAACACTTTACCCTGCGACTGGAGCAAGCCAGAAAATTAGCAATCCATTGGTCAATCGAACCAGCTCCGCACGAATCACCCATGTCCAAATGTCCGTGTACTCAATTTATTGGGATATGGACATGGGCGGGACATTAGTCTTCGGCCAATTGACTCTGGGGGAGGTGGTCCTGACCTGCCCACAAGAGGTACTGTGTGTGGACCTGCCCAAGTTCAATCGGGCCAAGACTGGCCTGAACACCAAGTCGGGGATTGGATTTCTGACACCAGCGAATCAGTCCGATCGCGACAGTACCAAACACTGTTCGACTGTCATGATCCAGCGCCACCTAACCATTCCATGCATTTTCCTGGTATTTTCCCTAAGCCACAAATATGATTTTGTTTGTGCAAATGCAGTGCACAGCATGCCCTGCACAAAGGGAGCATGTTCATATCTCTCCAACTAATTTTCCAGCTTTATAGGAGATTAAACATACTCCTTTGATGAATGCATGACTATACCTATAGGGCTTTCCACATCTGGCAGCTGCCCTGTCTGCTGTAATTAGTTCCCAAACTGGTTTTCCCAGCAGGTGATAATCTAATTAACACAAAGGTGTCACCTCCAGGAGGCCTGGCTTTAGACTAACTAATGCTAATTGATGACTACTGTCTGTAATGCCTATTCATTTCCCTAATGTCAAGGGACTCAATATACATCCTTAATGAAAAGGGCTGTTCCTGAATACATATTTGTAATGAAAAGGCCTGACCTAATCTAATTACTCAACCTGCTATGGCTATGATTCCATATTTCCACTGATCAAATCTTTCGTGTCCGTTACAAGTAGTCAAGCGTCAGATGGACTGTGGGTCAGGGCAGGGTTGTCCCGGGGTATGCGATGGTAGGCCTCACCAGGTTGAGATCGTCCATTGGGCTCAGCAGGTCCTGGCAGGGTTGCGACGTGGAGGGCGGTGGTAGGCCTCACCAGGCTGGGGTCATGTGCGGGGTTCAGTGGCGTGGAAGTAGGGTTGCCTCATCAGGCTGGGATCATCTGCTGGGTTCAGTGGCATGGAAGTAGGGTTGCAACGTGGAGGGCGATGGTAGGCCTCACCAGATCGAGATCGTCCATTGGGCTCAGCAGGTCCGGGCAGGGTTGCAACGTGGAGGGCGATGGTAGGCCTCATCAGGCTGGGGTCGTCTGCTGGGTTTGGCGGCGTGGAAGTAGGGTTGCGATGTGGAGGGCGATGGTAGGCTTCACCAGGCTGGGGTCATTTGCTTGGTTCAGCGGCATGGAAGCAGGCTCGCTTCTGGTCCTTTAGGGTGATGGAGTCCCAGGCAGAGCGGGCGTAGGCCCCTGGATCTCAGCAACAGGTGGGGCATGTGGGTCCATGACATCCAGGCCAGGAAGATGGCAGCAAAGAAGGCCTGCAGTGGAGGCCTGCAGGAGGGGGCACAGGGGCAACTAGTTCACCCCCTATAGAAAGGGGGCAGATGGGGTAGGCCTCCAGGCCTGTCGAGGCCACTCTTCCATTACGCTGGGCCTCCAGGCCTTATTACCGACTGTGTGGGCCTGGCGTGATCCCCAGAGCCAATGAGGAGGCTGGGGGGCCACACACAGAGCACCCCAGGAGCGGGCCCAATGGAAGGGGGTGGCGCCTCGCTTCGGCCTCGCTCCGGCCATGGCAGCAGGAAAGACCGCGGCTTCACAGGCCGCAAACTGCCAGAGCTCCACCAGAGAGACAACACACCCAGCACCCCTCCTTGGGTGTCAGGCAGGGGCCGCAGGACCTCCGGTGATGTACAAAGTATAAAAAGTTACAGAAAATACAAAAACTACAGCACAGTGGCTAAATGGTGGGGCAGCACAGTGGCTAAATGGTTAGCACTTCCGCCTGGCAGCACTAGGTTCATTGGTTTGAATCCCAGCCACGGCACCACCTGCCTGGAGTTTGCATGTTCTCCCTGTGCCTGCGTGGGTTTCCTCCGGGTGCTCCGGTTTCCTCCCACACTCCAAAGACATGCTGGTAGGTTAATTGGATCCTGTCTAAATTGTCCCTAGTATGTGTATGTATGAATGTGAGTTAGGGACCTTAGATTGTACGCCCCTTGAGGGTTAGGGACTGATGAGAATGTACAATATATATGTAAAGTGCTGCATAAATTGACGGCGCTATATAACTACCTGAAATAAATAAATAAAACTACAAGAAGACACACAAATGACTATTCACTATAATATAAAAGGGAATAAAAGACAGAAATAAAACTTTTACCAAGATTTATCCTGCGACTGGAGCAAGTCAGAGAGTCAGCAATTTGTCAGTCAAATAGAACCGGCTCCATACGAATTACCATGTCCATATCTCCAGTCCTCACTTTATGGGAATATGGACGTGGGCTGGACATGAGTCCTGGGCCAATTGACTCTGGGGGGGTGTTCCTGTACCCGCCCACAGGCTGTTCTGCGTGCTGAACTGCCCAAAGTCAATTGGACCAAGACCGGCTTGAATCACCAAGTCGGGGATTGAATTTCCGACACCAGCGCATCAGTCGAATTGCGACGGTACCAATCACTGTTCCACTATCGCACTCCAGCTACACATAACCATTTCCTGCATTTTCCTGGCATTCTACATAGACACAAATATAGTTTTTATATGCCGATGTAGTCCACAGAGTGCCCCATCAGAACGAAGTATTTTCATCTCTCTGCAACTATTATTTTAGCTTTTATGAGGGATGAAACATACTCCTTTGATCTATGTATGTACTTTTAGAGCTCCCGAGACAGATCGGAGCCCCCCTGGTGTCATGAAGTCGAAACGTCTGCATTTCTCTTTTAAACTTCAGGAAGATGGCAAAGTCTGATTACATATAGTTGACAAAATCTTATTAGCACCCAGGTGCCATTTCCAGCCTGAGGAAGCTCTGTCTCTTTTCAGATGCTAATGAATGAACATATGCCTCTGTCTATGACTGAATATTTCTTTCATGATAAGGACTGAACTAAATTTATGATTACATATTGCTACAGGTCACATTTCAGCTACTCAAATCTGTACATTTATGTCACAGTACTGTCTGGACATTTGGGGGGATTTGTACCGTACTGACATTTGGGGGGATTTGTACTGTCCTGACATTTGGGGGGATTTGCACCGTCTTGACATTTGGGAGGATTTGCACCATCCTGACATTTAGGGGGATTTGTACTGTCTTAACATTTGGGGGGATTTGTACTGTCTTAACATTTGGGGGGATTTGTACTGTCTTAACATTCGGGGGGATTTGTACTGTCTTAACATTCGGGGGGATTTGTACTGTCTTAACATTTGGGGGGATTTGCACCCTCCTGACATTTGAGAGGATTTGTACTGTCCTGGCATTTGGGGGGGGGATTTGTACTGTTTGGACATTTGGGGGGATTTGTACCGTCCTGACATTTTAAGGGCCTCAAGAAATGATGTCGGTACATTAGGATTGGTCAGTTTTCAGTGATTGGTACCATAGTATGTAGACTCTATAACTTTCTCACAGACTATATAATATACACAGATTTTGGCCAAAATGAATGAAGAAAAATTACTTATTTGTAAAATGTTATTACAAAAACTAAGAAAAATGCAATTTTTGCAAAATTTTTAGTCTTTTTTTTTTGTTGATACCTAAAAAACAAAACAAAACAAAAAAAAACACACACAAGCGGTGATTAAATACCACCAAAAGAAAGCTCAATTGGGTGAAAAAAACGATACAAATGTAATATGGGTACAGCATTGCATGATTTGCACGAGTAATTGTCATTCAAAGTGTGAGAGTGCTGACAGCTGAAAATTGTCTGTGGTGGGAAGAAAGTGAAAGTGATAATGAGGGAGGAGTCAATAACCCAATGATGGTGGTCTTCAGGATCAGTCCAGTCTTCATCTTGGTTGTTCTCCCCCCATCCTCACTCTCTGACCTCTGGTGGGGCTCAGCCCCGCTGTTCTTCATGACTAAATCATGGACTAAATAAGGAAGTGCAGTACTTCTTGTGTTGGGAAGATGGCGATGAGTGATAGAGGGGGTGGGGACCCTCGTCCTATAATCCCCTCATCACTGTCCCTCCTATAAAAGACAGTTCTGGTTGTTTCCTCACTCTCTGACTAAGGTCCATGAATAAAGAAATGACCTGGTAGGAGATCAGAGGAGCCATTTCCTAGTGCCCTTGAGGGTGGAATTGTAAGCTCCTCAGAGACCAAGCTGCCTGATGTGGGCGGAGTCCTGGTTTGGGGGAACCAATCAGCTCCTGTCTAGTAATCCTCTTTGTCTTTGTATTTTAGTCCATGGCCGGGAGATGAGGAAAACCTCCGAGGATTGTCTCACTTTGTCTCCAGACTGGAAAGTAGAAGATGAGGACATCACACAGTATAGTCCAGGAGAAAACCCGCCTCCCTCCAATGTCCATCCAGCACCACCCAGTGTAGATGGACCATCGGATTCCTCGTATCCTGAGGAACCTCAGACTGTGCGGGACCGGGCCGGCCTTCCAACAGGGAAGAGCTTCTCCTGTACTGAGTGCGGGAAGTGGTTCCATTTCAAATCCAAACTTAACGTTCATAAAAGATCTCACACAGGGGAGAAGCCGTATTCTTGCCCTAAGTGCGGGAAATGTTTTTCACAAAGGTCCAATCTTTACAGACATCAGAGATCGCATACGGGGCAAAAACCGTATTCTTCTCCTGAGTGTGGGAAATGTGTTTCAAATAAGTCATATCTTTGCACACATCGAAGATGTCACAGGGGGAAGAAGCTGTTTTCCTGTCCTGAGTGCGGGAAATGTTTTTCACAGAAATCCGATCTTTACAGACATCAGAGATGTCACACGGAGGAGAAGCCATATTCCTGTCCTGAGTGTGGGAAATGTTTTTCAAATAAGTCATATCTTTCCACACATCAAAGATGTCACACGGGGGAGAAGCCATTTTCCTGTCCTGAGTGCGGGAAATGTTTTTCACAGCAGTCCCATCTTTACACACATCAGACATGTCACACGGGGGAGAAGCCATATTCCTGTCCTGAGTGCGGGAAATGTTTTTCACAGAAGACCAATCTTTCCAGCCATCAGAGATCTCACACGGGGGAGAAGCCACTTTCCTGTTCTGAGTGCGGCAAATGTTTTTCACAGAAAACTGATCTTTACAGACATCAGAGATGTCACACGGGGGAGAAACCATATTCCTGTCCTGAGTGCGGGAAATGTTTTTCAGTGAAGTCCAGTCTTTACACACATCAGAGATCTCACACAGGGGAGAAGCCATATTCCTGTCCTGAATGCAGGAAATGTTTTTCAGACAAGCCCAATCTTTACAGACATCAGAGATCTCACATGGGGGAGAAGGCATATTCCTGTCCTGTGTGTAGGAAATGTTTTACAAGGAAGTCCAATCTTTACACACACCAGAGATCTCACACGGGGAGAAGCCAGTTTCCTGTCCTGAGTGAGGGAAATGTTCCTCTCTGAAGTCCTGTCTTCCTGTACATCAGGGGTCCCACACAACCCTGGAGGTGTATTAGTGCCTTGAGTGCGGGAAATGTCTTCTAGATGAATGTTGCTGGACATCCCAGCTCTCATGTGGGGAAGAAGTACACCCTGATATACACCTCAGATATACTCCATGGCTGATCTTCATCATGGAAGGAACAGTTGATAAGGAGATGAGAGGCCCCCAAAGACATGGATGAAGTGCAGTAAATGTCGGGGTGCAGAGTGGTCAGTAGATCCTGGAAATGAAGGACACAACTTCAGCCCTTCTTGGGTGTCGGAGTTGCGTTTCCTGATAATGATATAGCGGGTTACAGAGCTAGAAGCCGGGAGAGCCCAGATCTCGTTATCGGGGAACTTTACACAGACAACAAGAACTTCTGAAGTTGATGTCCTTCATTTCAAGGCTCTACAGAACAGTGGTGACCCCGAAGCGTCTCTCTGTCTTCAGTCCATCCTTCTCCCATCCCCCAACAGGAGGGAAGGAGAACTCCGCCCCAAACTAGGGGGGAACTTTCCTCTCATTATTTCCCTTGGCTTCTGTGTGGGTTTGGGTGGTTGGAGGAGTGCGGCACAAGAGAGAACACAGGTTGTTGTTCTATGTCTACATATGGGGTCTGGGTAGAGGGGATCCACCAGAAAATATTTCTACTCTTTGATTTTGTGCAAATCGTTTCTGTTTTCACTTTGAAGGGCGATATTATGTGTGGTTTGTAAAAGGGATTGGCCCAATAGATACCACCCCACTTAGAGAATAGATGAACTACTATGACCAGCATTCATTCAGCCATGTCACATGTTGGGATCTTTTCTACAATACTTTGTTATAATAATGGAACACGTTGTGTATTGTATTGTACACCAATAATAATGACTCCGCCCCCACATTCCAGACAAGGGATCTTCCTGACCAATCGGATTCCTTATTTTACTGTTTCCTGATTTTTTTCTGCAATCTTGTTAAAAGTGAAATTATAATAAAAAATGTATTGAATGAAAAACAAAATGGTGTGTGTGTGCAATGATGACAAAGCTGTGTATCCAGAAACGGCTGGTCGGTGACACTTCCATATACAGCCCAATGAAGTGACAAGGAAGCCCTAGAACCCTTTGGAGGAACCCTGGCTGAGAAAGGCTGGACTAGGCAGTCACATATCTCTGCCCCCCTTGCAGGGTTCCCAACCCTCCGTGACTTTTATTACTGACACAACATGAACATTTACTGACGGAGGACATGTTTTTCCTGACATCCTGAAAAATGACAGAACTCCTGTTAGGATGTCAGACGATGGATATTGAATCCATATAACAGGACATGTGATCACTGACAATCCCCAGAACAAGCCATCTGCCTGGTTTACACCTAATAATTCAATCCATGGTGACCACAAATCAGCCCAACGCAGACACATGAAAACCAAGTTCTGCTCGGCATGCCATGGAGAGTAATGGGCACGGTCAGATGGGAGGGGCTTAGAAGAGGATGATGTCACAGACCCGCCCCCTGATCACCTACCTCTAAATGAAGAAAGCAGCTGATTGGGTGAGTACACATTGCTGTGACCTCCATGCTTAGCTTCACAGTGCAGCAATTTTACCTTCACATGCCGAGTCTCACAGGTGGCACCGCCTGTCATCCATTGTGCTGAAATGTCATTGCAGCAACTCAGAATGGTCCTCAGTAGTCTGTATGGCCCCCATGTGCTTGTATTCATGCCTGACAACGTCGGGGGAGGGTCCTAATAAGATATCACCAGCAAGACTCCCATCATCCATCCACTACACATCTGCATCAGAGGCTGGTCAGGAGCTCTGAGGAAAGGGATTCATCCCTGAAACGCGTCAGCCATTTGACCGCACTGACACTTGGAACACCTTGCTTGCCGTTGTGGCCATCGTCATTATGCAAATGATTTTTAGATACATGCTTCATCCGTGAGTCTGGTTTTATTTTTCACTCCTTTCAATAAACCTTGGATAATGCACAAGGTGTGTGCGCACCTGTTTATTCTCTATCTAGTGGCTGATCTCCCCGTCTGAGGAGGGCTGCACCCCTGAAGCATTTCCTTTGGTTGTCGCTGTCCTGGTTCCCTTGGCTTCCCTTTTGGCTGTGCATATCCTGAGGCGCTGGAGAGTACATACGATATCCGGTTTGGTTGCAACCTGGTGGCGTCGGATGGACCAAAACATGATATCCTAGAGCTGTTCTGTTGGATTTAGGTCAGGTAAGTGAAAGGATTGATTTTCTTATCCCCTCAGAGACCCCCGGTCTGTGGAGAGATTCCTGGTTTATCAGCAGAATTCTGGGAAGACCCCGGAACATGGAAATAATGGCAGCTTATGTTCAGAGATGTTGAAAGTTTATTAGACATTACTAAGATTATATAGGATACAGAAATAATAAGGGGGGGGAGCGAGTTCTAAAACTGTAATTGTAAGTTTCCATCATGAGCTGACTACATGAAACATGACATATACATTTCTTGGTATAAACTGTTTCTGCTAGTTTTCTGAGAAATAGCCGGGCAAAGAAAACTTCAGGGGCATGTTATCTTTTGTTGATACATCCTTCAGCAAACTAAAACAGTTCCATTAAACTTCTAATATATCTGCAAAAACCTAACTTAATACTTAAAATGGCGTACATCAACACAATGGAGGTTCTCTAGATCCTTTCAATCCCCTCTTAGATCATGAACATGATCTCAATTCTTTACCTCATTCATCTTTTTGTACATAGCCAGATAACCTTCATTTGTATTTTGCGTCTTGGTAGCTCTAGCAATGCAATATAATAAGCATTTAAAACATAGATATAAAAATAAAACAAAAAACAATATCATGACTATTCTTACAGCGATACCTTTCATTCATGAAAAGATGGAACCAAATCCTGATCCTAGCCAATCAAAAGGAGTCCATCCATCTTTTCCTATAGCTCTAGCTTCTTCCATTAAACCATCTACCTGTTCCCTGTGTTGCTTTATTATTTCATAATAATCTGGAACAGTCATTGTGGTATTATATATCCAAGTACAACATTCAGAATCCTCTGTCATCTCACACAGACCTGTCAGAGCAGCACTCATGCTTTCAATAGCTAATTCTTACATCTCCAGCTGTTCTCTAATAGCTCTGGTCTCGGTATTTAGCAACCCCATGTCCTTAGAGTTCCTCTCCAGTATATCATCAATAATGTTTGTGTCATTATTTATTTTGTTCATGAGTGTTATTCCCCATCCCGTGTAGGTAGGGAACCATGACCAAACCTTATCACCTGTAGAGAATAGATCTACCTTTTCTTGTTTGGTTTCCCTTCTCTGTCTCAGAGTTAGTTGGTGTTTTGGGTATGTACTGGCTTTTACCTGGTGTTCCTTCTGGTCTATAGCTGCCATGATTGGCACTAATTGGGCTACATAGCACCAGCCCTGGACATTACTCGGTATCCAAGGGTAACAGATCTTACCACAACAGATATAGGTATTGTTTCCCAAGGAGATCTGCAATTTTTGTATTGCAGAGTGAAATTCAGGGCTGACAACAAGTGTGAAATACAAAAAAAAGTTTTCCAAACATAGCTTTCCCCACATTATCTTGTATCCCTTCTAAACTTTCATTCAGGGCTCTACCATTTACTTGCCAGAGTTTCACAGAAGTTCCATCCCTCCTTCCAGGATCAGATATATTTAATATGGACTGAGAGCACATTCCCTTTCCCTTGTGGGAAGTATTCCCCAGTCTAAAACACCAATCGGGGAGTTGAGTGACTCCCAGAGTTGGAAAAGATATGGCAGCATTAGAAGTAATATTGGTCAAACCAATACTTACATTCCCTGTTATTAACAAAAATATTTTGACTGGAGCGGCCAGAAGAGGAATTTCATATGTGCTCGGATGTAACTTACTACAGATCCAACATTTATCAGAACCTGACTTTTGAGCATAAGCAGATTTAAACTGCATCATCAACATTTTCCTGAAAAAGGATTGTTCTCTTCAAAACTTCTTTTTGACTTTCTTTCACTTTTGGTTATCTAGGTCTCATTTAAATCTAGTCCTTGACCACAGATACCTTTTATTAGGCCCAAGTCCTCAGGGTGATAAATACAATTAGTTATGATCCATACTGGCAGGAAAAAGAGCAGAGTCAGTGTGATCAATAGGACCCAGATCTTCAAAGCACCATGAGGGGCAGTAAGGAATGTCATCTTCAGGGCCTTTTTCACTGACTTCACCCGCTCTTCGAGGATTTTCCTCTCATACTTCACCTCCTTTTCCATCTCGTGTTTCTCAGGTGCTTGGTTCACCTTCTTCACTCGACTAGCATGGATCCAGGACTGGGAATTCTCCACCAGAACAGCCGTTCTGGTAACCGCTATCACCGTAGTAGGCGGTCCAAAGGGGTAGCCTTGCTTCTTGTCTTTAGCGAGTTGGCGGACCACTACGACATCTCCCACTTGGAAAAGGTGTGTTGGTTCCTGAAAAGATAAAGGAGAGGTGCGAGCAACATTTCTATCTGATCTAAAGTCTGAATCAATTTTCTCACATATTCTTGTTGTACCAGGTCAAGGTCCCCTCTTTCTTTTTTTTGTTTACAAACGATTTTATTGTACATGAGTAGACAGTAAAACAACAGCACAGTATGAAAGTGATATTGTCAACAAAAATAAGGCATATTTGAAATGTACAATACATAAAAGTATATTAACATAAAAAAGAAGATAGAGGAAAAAAGGAAGTTATGAGTGCATGAGATACATAAATGATAAAATAGATTGAGTGATACGTCTATCAACAATACATGTCAGCCAATCTTTACCGGGGATGTTGTCAATCATGCAATAAATGTCTACAATCCTTCCATGACTCCCATTTTTTATTGTATAAGTACATCTTATCCAGTAGTGTATAATGAATACGTTCCATAAGCATTACAGCGTCAATTCTGTGTAAAACGGAGTCCAAGGGTACAACATGCAGGGCAATGGACCATAAAGTGGCAATACATAATGTATGTAGCAATCTCAGAGTGGCATCAGGGACCCCTGGGATATGAACCCCCAATAAACAGGTCTGTATGGACAATTGTATCGGGTTGCCCGATAGTGAGGTAGCCACCTCAGATATCTTACGCCAGATCAAAGATATGTTCGGGCAATCCCAAAATATATGGACCAGAGTACCTGTAAGGCCACAGCCCCGGAAACATAAAGGGGATGTTTGTGGAAACAATGTATGTAGTCTTGACGGGGTATAATACCATCTGGTTAAAACTTTAAGGGCCGTCTCACGAACCGAAAGAGATCTAGAGCTCTTGCATATATTATCCACCATAGAATCCCAATCCTCATCCGAAAAAGTGATACCACAATCCTCCTCCCACCTTCGTCTGTACAAAGGGGGAGCATGAAAAAGACAGATCAAAAATTGGTGATAAAGAACTGAAATAAGACCCCCACCTCTGGGAGAGTCACGGCTGATACGCTCAAAAAAAGAGATCGGAGAAGATGGGGTAAGGCCAAAGTGCGCATTAAAAAAGTGCCTAATCTGTCTATAACGGAGGTACTCACGAAGAGGAACATCAAATAACACACGCAGCATATTGAAGGTAATGTAAGATCCTCCTCTTTGGAAATCAGATAATCTGATAAAGAATCGATCATACCACCAACGAAATATGTGAGGGGAAGAAAAGGCTACAACAAAAGTAGGATCACCAAAAAATGACACACCTGTGGGAATATGGGAGACTAAACTCAATTTAGCCTTGTATCTGGACCAAAGTGTCAGCGAGTGGGTCACTATAGAGTTATGAAAAGTAAGCGATCGGGGGGAGATTTTAGACCATAAAATTCCCGGTAAATAAAAAGGACGTATCGACTGAGACTCAAACTTGATCCACGGGATTTGAGAGTTAATAATAGCCCACTGTGATAATTGCGCAAAACGAGCCGAGAGGTAATATAGCCAAAAGTTAGGAAGACCGAGACCTCCCGTCCGTTGTGAACGATACAAAATGGATGAGGCAAAACGTGGATGCTTATTTCCCCAAATAAAATTGTTAATAGTCCGCTGAAAGTGATCCAAAAACGTTTTTGAGACCGGAACTGGAAGTGCTCTAAAAAGATAAAGCAGTTTGGGCAAAATATTCATTTTAACCGCCGTGACTCTACCCAGAAAGGAGATATGATAACCGTGCCAGATCTTCAGTAGAGTAGAGAGACGCGATACACATGATGGATAATTAGCCGTAAACATATCCAAGTATCTGGGAGTGAGGTTAATCCCCAGATAGGATATCCTGTCCTTGACCCAGCGAAATGGAAAGAACTACTGAGAGATGCACTGAGGGAGTCAGGAACATTAACAGGCATGATCACAGATTTGGTAAAATTAACGGTGAGACCTGACAATTTGGCAAAATCGTTCAATACAGCACACAAGTTAGGTAAAGAAGTCAACAGGTTAGTAATAAAAAGCATAACATCATCAGCATACATGCTCAGCTTAAAATGTGAAACTAATAATGAATAGCCAGAAATGTCCGAATGTGATTTAATTGCCAATGCCACAGGTTCCAACACCAGCGCAAATAAAAGCGGCGAAAGAGGACAGCCCTGGCGGGTACCTCTACCCAATGTAAAAAAGTCAGAGTTACAGCCAGGAAGCCTTATTCTTGTTTTAGGAGAGTTGTATAGGGCATGTATGCCTGCCAAAAACCCATCACTGAAGCCCATTTTCTGTAGCAAGGAGAACAAGTAGGGCCAAAGAACACTGTCAAAGGCCTTGTTTATATCCAAACTCATCAACAGAACCTCTTTGGAATGTAAATTGGCATCTTGAATAACGTTTAGAGCGAGACGAATGTTATCAGTAATAAATCTGTCAGGAATAAAACCCGACTGGTCTGGAGAGACCAAAGAGGAGATGATAGGGGCCAACCGGTCCGCCAAAATACGGCTAAATATTTTTAGATCGTTATTCATGACCGAGATTGGTCTATAGTTTTGTGGCAAACAGTGGTCTTTCTGTCGCTTGGGTATTAGAGACATGTTAGCCAACAACATCTCCTCGGGGAACTTACCCCCCTGCAAAACATCATTAAATAAAGTTATCAAGTATGGAGCAAATATAGAGGTGAAATGTTTATAATAGCTAGCGGTAAATCCGTCAGGACCCGGTGCAGTAGAGCGTTTGAGCGCGCTTATCGCACATGTTATTTCCTCTAAAGTACAGGGGGCATTAAGAGAGACAATCTGAGAAGGTGTAAGAGCAGGGAGGGGTATAGAATCCAGCCATGAATCTGATAGAGAAACAGAATCTGACTGCGGAGGAGCTAGTAGCTTAGAATAAAAATTTTCGAAAATACCCAAGACTTCCTGAGGTAGAGATGAAATAGCACCTGAATTAGTACGCAATTTATACACGTGTGGGGGGCGCAGAGAGTGGTTCAATTTCCTTGCAAACATGGTAGATGCCGAGTTACTATGTAATAGGAACGAGGCCTTCGACCAGCGGAGGGCCTTTTCAGTTTTTTGGGAAAGCAGGGAATTCAGTTCTAAGCGCTTTTGGGACAGTAGCTGTTTATTAAGTAGAGATGGATTAGCGACATGGCTTCTATAGTGTGCTTCTAATTCTCGGGTTAGAAGTAGTATTTGCTGCCAACGTTTTCTATTTCTGGATGAGGCCATGGAGATAAGTCGGCCTCGTAGGACCGCCTTGTGGGCTACCCAGAGTGTGGCTGGGGAAATATCAGGAGTTGAATTAGATTGAAAGTATTCCTGAAGAGATGTAATCACCTCCTGGCGAGAGTCAATATCAGTGAGCATAGAGTCATTAAGTCTCCAAGAGAAGGGAGTAGGTGCCAATCCCACAAACGTGATAGATAAGGCCATAATACTGTGATCCGACCAGGGGCTCAAATGAATGCAAGCTATCCTAGAATTAGCTAGTAAAATCGGGGTACAATATATGTAGTCTAATCTAGCATAAGAGTCATGAGGGTGGGAATAAAATGTGTAATCCCTGGCTCCTATGTTGTGTGCTCTCCAGGCATCCACCAACTGGAGGGCATCTAGTTTCTTAGTAAGGGATTTTGGGAAAGCCTGGGAAGAGTGCGAGGGGGAACTACGGACTAAAAGAGGATTTGCCACCAGATTAAAATCCCCACCCACCAATAGATGGGGGGACAAAAACCTATCCAGAGCAGCAAAAAATTTTGAAAAAAAGGTAGTTTGTGCCGAATTCGGTGCATAGACATTAGCAATAGTAAGTTCTCGACCTGAAAGGATGCCTTTAAGAATGATAAACCTACTGTCTGGATCACGATACACATGTTGAACCTCAAAGGGGAATGAGTTATGTAGAAAGATGGCCACGCCCCTACTCTTGGAGGAATGAAGGGTATAATACCCCTGCCTATAAGATCTATGAAAATATGTCGGGTGCTTTGTGGCTGCAAAATGTGTTTCCTGTAATAAGATGATCTTGGCTCCCAGTCGTTTATATTGAAGAAAGGCTGTTTTGCGCTTGTTTGGCGAATTGAAACCCTGGACATTATGCAAAATACATTGAATTACCATAGTAAACATAGCTTGTTACTATCATCATAAAAGTACACACTGCAGGGATATCCCCTAAAATTATTTGGCTAGACATAGAAATCCGCAGGTCTACATCAGACAGACGTACAGGTGGCAGAACCAGCCTAGGGGACCCCCCGGCCCCAACATGGGGGCCGTGATGTCCACAGACCGACACAACACCATCCTCATGCACTAAAGTTTTGAGAAAAGAGAATACAAAAAACAATGGAGAGGAGATTTTAATAGCTCCTACAATTAAGAGGGTAACTGAAGAACATGGATCAGGCTGAAAATTTGTCATACCTGATAAAACAAAAAGTTCAAATATTAAGGGGACAAATGGGCCCAGACCCTGTCTCCCTAAAACATGGAAAACGGAGCTGCCACCCCTCAGTCGGGCAGCGACACCTCCGGCCATGTCAGGAGGCAGGGTGGGGAAACGCGTCGAAGAGTTGTGAAACCATAAATTAATGGGCGTAATTAGGAGGGTCCGAAGACCCTTGTTATACCTTAACTCGTCCAGCTATCAATGCAAGGCACACATAATACTCAGAATTACAAAATTATCACAGCAGTATCCATAGAAATACACATCCTGACAACGTAAGATATAAAGAGCAAAATCCCTGTGTCCCAATTCTTGGTAAAGTCAGAAAAGACAATAGGCAGGACCAAGGACTGTCAAACAATAGGTATTAGGCAAGTGAGAATGGACCTGTCAACCCGGATCCTGTCTGACTCTCCTTCTATCCCTCCGTGGAGATGGGGTATGCCAAATGGGAGAGGTACGAGGGGTGGAGGGTGGACGTTGAGGTGATGGGGCATCCGCTAGGCCTAACACGAAGTCACGTGTTTGAGTGACGTAACGCGTAGATACGCCAGTGGGAGGAGCTTCTTACGATCGACGGCCTGACGTCATATCCGGCGTGGGCGCCATCTTGGTGCTCCGTTTTCCGAATACAGTACACCCTTGGAGTGGTGTAAAGGCTTGCTTGTCTGAAGATCTGTGTAAGTAGGCTCTTAGTTTCTTTTAAAAATAAATAAAAGGTTTTACACTATATAAGTCTCTCTTGCCTCACTGGTGACCGTATTGGAGAGCCATTACCGGAGAGACACCACGGATACCAACGATTGCTGAGGCTTACCATCTAGTGCTGAGGCTAACCAGGAGGAGTGAGTTACATCATTACTGCCAGAGGGATCCACCTGTTATCTGGAGGAATATTACAGTTACTACCCAAGGCTCTTTGGTCCCTGGGGGCCTGAGCAGGAAGGTGAGGGGGCACCCCAGCCTTAGAGGATTGGCACATTGCAGCTCACACCTGCATGAAGTCTGTGTGATTCACCAAGGACAATATTCACCATATGTTTCCTGTCACTCCAATGCATGATACTCTCATAGCCGTCCACCTCACCCTACACTAATGTCAGTTTTATGTGTTTATTCTTATTGTATCGCTTGTTTGTTAGTATAGCGCCGTATTAATTGGTTTATATACTTTAGTTGATGATTTTGGTGCTGTGGCACCTTTAATACAGGCTGCTTAAATTATCTACATTTATATTGTGGCGCAGGAGATTGTTTCTCTACTAGACTCTATAACTCTCCTACACACTGAATCATAGACACTGATTGGGGTTATTGTACCCAAGAAATGGCGCAGAATACACCTTTGTCTACATTTATAAGGAAAGACCATTTATTTGTAAAAACAAGAAACAAGCAAAAATGGTAAAAAGTGGTGTTTAAATACCACCAAAATAAATATCTATTTGTGTGAAAAAATTACAAAAATATAATTTGGGTACAATGTTGCATGACTGTATAATTGTCATTCAAAGTGTGAGAGCGCTGATAGTTACCAGTCAGCCTAGGCAGGAAGGGGGTGGAAGTGTCCGGTATACAGGAGGTAGAACCATTTTTTTTTAAAAAGACCTGCAAGTGTTTGTGAAATCTCCCACCACAAAATGTACTCAGCCAATCACAGGGCAGGACTCCATTTTTATTCTTCTCCTGCTATCAATGGCCAACCCGGTCCCACACTTCATCCATGTCTTTGGGGACCTCTGATCTCCTTATGAACTGTTTCTTCCATGATGAAGATCAGCCATGGAGTATATCTGAGGTGTATATCAGGGGGTGCTTCTTCCCCACATGAGAGCTGGGATGTCCAGCAACATTCATCTAGAAGACATTTCCTGCACTCAAGGCACTAATACACCTCCAGGGTTGTGTGGGACCCCTGATGTACAGGAAGACAGGACTTCAGTGAGGAACATTTCCCTCACTCAGGACAGGAAAGTGGCTTCTCTCCCGTGTGAGATCTTTGATGTTTATGAAGACTGGACGTCTGTGAAAAACATTTCCCACACTCAGGACAGCAGTACGGCTTCTCCCCTGTGTGAGATCGCTGATGTGTGTAAAGATTGGAAGACTTTGTAAAACATTTCCCGCACTCAGGACAGAAATAAGGCTTCTCCCCTGTGTGAGATCTCTGATGTGTGTAAAGATTGGACTTATCTGAAAAACACTTTCCACACTCAGGACAGGAATATGGCTTCTCCCCGGTGTGAGATCTCTGATGTGTGCAAAGACTGGACTTCTGTGAAAAACTTTTCCCACACTCAGGACAGGAATACGGTTTATCTCCCGTGTGAGATTTCTGATGTGTGTAAAGACTGGACTTCTGTGAAAAACTTTTCCCACACTCAGGACAGGAATGCAGCTTCTCTCCCGTGTGAGATCTCTGATGTGTGTAAAGACGGGTCTTCCTTGAAAAACATTTCCCGCACTCAGGACAGGAATACGGCTTCTCCCCCGTGTGAGATCTTTTATGCACATTAAGTTTGTATTTAGAACAGAAACCCTTCCCACACTCAGTACAGGAGAAGCTCTTCCCTGTTGGAAGGCCGGCCTGGTCCTGCACAGTCTGAGGTTCCTCATGATACGAGGAATCCGATGGTCCATCTACACTGGGTGGTGCCGGATGGACATTGGAGGGAGCCGGGTTTTCTCCTGGACTATACTGTGTGATGTCCTCATCTTCTACTTTCCAGTCTGGAGACAAAGTGAGACAATCCTCGGAGGTTTTCCTCATCTCCCGGCCATGGACTAAAATACAAAGACAAAGAGGATTACTAGACAGGAGCTGATTGGTTCCCCCAAACCAGGACTCCGCCCACATCAGGCAGCTTGGTCTCTGAGGAGCTTACAATTCCACCCTCAAGGGAACTAGGAAATGGCTCCTCTGATCTCCTACCAGGTCATTTCTTTATTCATGGACCTTAGTCAGAGAGTGAGGAAACAACCAGAACTGTGTTTTATAGGAGGGACAGTGATGAGGGGATTATAGGACGAGGGTCCCCACCCCCTCTATCACTCATCATGACAGAGGCATGCCTGTGTTAGCAACATCACGGGAACATATGCCCAGCAATCATCTTTGCAGTCATGGATTTTCTCCTGTTGCCCCTTTACTACACTTTCCAGTTCGGAACATTTTTCTTGGTAGGCTATAGCGGCCTCCATGTTTGGGTCAGATTTTTCTATGCTGGTCAGAGCTCAGGCTCAGAGACCAGTATTTATAGAAGAAGACCAACCAACAGGATAGGTATACAGGCAGGTCACCCTGACAGATGACGTAGGCTCACCTGAGGTGCGGGGTCTAAGCACTAACCAGTATCACCAGAGCTCCAGATGGTGGGTATGGGTTTTGCTGCGTGTTAGTACCAGGTCACAGTAGTAGTAGTCAATAAACAAGCCAAGGGTCAGTAACAAGTTGTTCCAGGTCAGTAGTGAAGGTACAGAAGGTAGCAGGAGAGACAAGGGCAAGATATTGGATGGAGAAGACACAATAATCTGCCAAACAGGAAGTGCAGAGACATGGCTTAAATCAGGAAGTTCATGGGAGGAGCAAAGATTTCAAGGCTCAGGAGAAAACACAGCAATGGATTAAGCAAAGTGCCGTCCATTATATCAGATAACTCAGTGAGAAGAGTTACTACCAGACACAGTAGAGGTCCTGGGTTCAAGTCTAGGCTCTGACAGGTGTCTACATTGAGCAGAGGCAATGAATTAAGATTTAGCTTCCAGCTGATCCCCAGAATCTCCATAAATCCAGTCTAGATACATAAATTGTGTCTGCAGCACAGAGAAGGAAGATTATCCGAGAGAAATCCAGGAATACAGGACGGGGAACACAGCTCAGGAAAGTGACCAGGGGATTACAGGCTGATATCACCCAGTCCCCGCCCTACTCTGGACCAATCAGTGAGCAGTATGGGTGGAGGAATGGATTTAGTGTTCATGACCCACCTGTGCTGATCTCTGTAGGAGTGTCCTCCTCTATAAATGTCCCCGTTATTCCATCCTCCTCCATAGACTGCTGATCATCCCTCACATACGCCTCTTCTTCTTCTGCTTTCACCTCAAATTCTATATCGATTGGATCTCCACTCTAAATCAAGGAAATGAGAGAAAATATCATCTGTAAAATATAAGGTCACATAAAAGAACTCCACACATTGTCTCCACAAGTCCATGATCTAGATACTCTGTCCCACTGACCTTGCAATACTGAGGGATGGTGTGATCTTCCTGTGTGGAATCCCGGGAATACAGAGGACGGGGACATCTCTCTGGTGGGTTCCTGGTATTAGGTGGCTCCATCATCTCCTTGTGTCCTTCTGAAAACTCCTCCATCACTCCATACTCCTCATCCTCCTCTTTATACTCTTCTTTAACATCAATATTATCATCCCCGAGGATTCCACTCTGAAAGATATAATAAAACATTCATTGTAACAAACATGCTGTGTATAAATCACAACTACCAATAATTGTCATCATCTACCTGATGATGGTGAGGGATGGTGTGACCTTCCTGTGTGGAATCCCGGGAATACAGAGGACGGGGACATCTCTGTGGTGGGTTCCCATGACTGGATCCATCTGTAGGAAACACACACACTGACTGAATCCATTGTTTCTATGTGTTTATCAGATGATGGGGGATCTAGGTGGATCCTCCGTACTGCTCTCTCCTTTACAATAAAGTCTCCTCTTACCCGGTGATGTGAGGGGCGGCTGATTGTCCATCATGACGTCCTTGTAGAGATCCTTGTGTCCTTCTAAATACTCCCACTCCTCCATGGAGAAATAGACAGTGACACCCTGACACCTTATAGGAACCTGACACACACAATGATACAGTCACCATCCAGACACATCCCTTGTCTGTTACTGGAGAATGTCCCAGAATTCCCGGCACCGCTCACCTCTCCTGTCAGCAGCTCAGTGATCTCTCTGGTGACTTCTAGAATCTTCTTCTTCTTTCTCTCTTCTATCAGGGAGGGAGGTGGAGGCAATGTGATGTCATATGATCTCCAGACTTCACAGGAGGAAAACTCTACATCTGAACACAAATAGTCACATCAAATGATATTCCCAGAATCCTCCTCACCTCTCCATTCAGTTCTCCATTTTATTAAAGCCCCACTTCAGGCTGAGGTATAATTTCCCCCCACAGGACCCCCACACTACACAGGTTAAAAGGAATTCTGACGTCATAACATAACGCAGGACCAACAGTTCTTTTTTGCTTATGAGGATGCCAAGGGACCCCCACATCCTAATACCATAGAATAAAAAGAAAGGAGCAAAACAAAGGGACATTGGGAGGAGGAGCTGTGAGGTCAGTGTGATGTCATAGGATTCTCTGACTCTGGATGGAGGGATATTGGAAGGAGGAGCTGTGAGGTCAGTGTGATGTCATAGGATTCTCTGACTCTGGATGGAGGGATATTGGAAGGAGGAGCTTTGAGGTCAGTGTGATGTCATAGGATTCTCTGACTCTGGATGGACGGACATTGGGAGGAGGAGCTGCGAGGTCAGTGTGATGTCATAGGATTCTCTGACTCTGGATGGAGGGACATTGGGGGGAGGAGCTGCGAGGTCAGTGTGATGTCATAGGATTCTCTGACTCTGGATGGAGGAACATTGGGAGGAGGAGCTGCGAGGTCAGTGTGATGTCATAGGATTCTCTGACTCTGGATGGAGAGAGATTGGGGGGAGGAGCTGCGAGGTCAGTGTGATGTCATAGGATTCTCTGACTCTGGATGGAGGGGCTGTGAGGTCAGTGTGATGTCATAGGATTCAATGACTCTGGATGGAGGGACATTGGGAGGAGGAGCTGTGAGGTCAGTGTGATGTCATAGGCTTCTCCATCCCCCACCACTTATAAAAGTGGTATAATCCTTTGATATAGACTGATGAGGTAAGAAAGTGATTGGTGGGAAAGGTGACACAGCTCCACAATGAGGAGAATGTTCCGGCCCCGGAAGTGGGGGAATGTTGTGCCCCTGAAGGGGTTCATCTGGGTTCCCACACTATATATGTGTGTATCATCATCTGCTGGAGATAAAAGACGTCACAGTGACTATTGAGGAAGAGGACGGACATGACTATGGAGGAAGAGGACGGACATGACTATGGAGGAAGAGAATGGAAGTGACTATGGAGGAAAAGAATGGACATGACTATGGAGGAAGAGGACTGACATGACTATGGAGGAAGAGGACGGACATGACTATGGAGGAAGAGGACAGACATGACGGGGGGTTACTGGGTGTAAATAGGAAATAACATCTTATTACCTCCTCTGCTGCCACTTCCAGCAACGTCTCCTTTCAGCTTCCTCCCAACTCACCTCTCGCCCAAAACTTCCTGTCTGTACCTGACATCACTTCCTGTCTGTCCCTAACATCACTTCCTGTCTTCCATAGAGACTTCTTGTGTGGGTAGAAGTGAGATCCCCACCTTGTGGAGCTCAGAGGAACTGCAGCCCTGAGAAGCGTCTGGTAGTGTGGCCCCGGCCTTGTGCTGGGTGTGTATGGACTGTAGATCCTTGTGTAGGGGAGGAAATGACTCCTATCTGTGACTGCTGTAACCTGCTGACTGGCATCTCCTGTGAAATCTGACACTTGCACTGGATACACACAAGGCAGTCAGGGATTTCAGCCCCTCCCTTCTCCTCTCAGACTGTAATACAGAGAGAGCCAATCAGAAGAGGTATTAAAGGAGCCAATGACAGGGACTTTCTCAAGCAGGAGGTGCAGCTGCAAAGCATTGTGGGATATACAGTCCTGAACAAAAATGGCCTGATAGGCTGATATGAGGAATGGAACTACAGAGACCAGAATGCTTAGTGAGAGCAGAGTGAAGGACTCCATCTTGTTTTTCCTGAGGGGAGGCAGTCTGCATGTGGCAGGGAACAGTCTGGACCTGGCAGAGAAGTGCTCAGGGTCAGTTCACTCCATGTTTAGGTATCTGCATCAGTCAGGGAACATCCAACCTGAGAGATGTGGCCTACAGTACAGTGCCTACACCGACAGTGTGAAGGGCTCATCGTGAGGTGACCACAGGAGCCGGTCATTTCCAGGACCATGGTTTGGGCCTTAGTCCCAGGATCTGGTGAGAGGGATTTTGCCCCCTGGCAGATGACAGGAACACGGCACACAGAGACATGACACTTCTCCCATACTCACCAGGCACTGGGTTGTGTAGATGGTCCTGCTATACAGACACAGTGTTTGCTTTGCTATACAAATCCTGCCACGGGATTACAATGATACTTTACCATAGGAGTGTAAGTGCACCAATGAAAGTGTCTCGCTGAAGACCCCAACATTCATCCTGTTACCAAGAGACTGAAGTTACTGGTGCCATACGGGCACGCGCATGCGTATTCAGGCCTCTATATTGCATGGTGTGGGAGGGAATAGCTCTACCTTGGAAAGTAGCTATGAAGCATCAGTTGGGCGCAGTGTTTGCCTATTGGGCTTGTGGTGTCGGGGGTTAGAAGGGAGAAGTCTGACACCACAGAGTCATCCTTCTGCTCTCCTCCAGGCACACCTAGGATCGGCACAGGGGGTGATGCCAGTTAGAGGGGTGGGAGATTAGTGAACATTCTCTCCTGGATCTCCCCTTCTTTCTTTTTTTGTTCCAAAAAAGTTTTATTGAAGTAAGAAAGACAAAACAGATCATAGACAGATACGGATCGCAGTCCGTGCACATCTTCATACATGTTCTCCCGTATCGCAGACGGGAATAGGACATTAGAATAGATTTTAGATCAACATGAATCCAATTCCCACAGTAAAGCATATGCAAAAAGTATAACCATAGCAATACTATTTACCGTCTGTAATTTTCGATAAATATGGTATACATTAGTCTCTATGTAGAGAGAGCTCAAGCATCATGACTATGAGGTGCAAGACAAACGTATTATCTCAAGGCACAGATGTCTGCTATATCCGTATCCAAAAATCGTGGGTTAGTTTTCTAAAGTATTATCACACTTGTACATCTAGGAGTATTCTGACCTTGTAAAAAATATAGCTATTTAGAATGTGAGAAAAAGGGTTGCAAAAGGGAGAAAGAAAAGAAAAGAAAGAAACTCGAGTGGAAATGGAAAAAGAGTATGGGAAGTAATATCAGAGTGAGGTGGAGTGGGACAAGGAAGACAAATAAATAGGGGAAAAAAAAGGGGGGGGGGAAGTTGAGGATTAGAATTAAATAAGCATAACCAAACCAATCACATCATATAGTATCGGCCTGGTTATAACAGATGCTATCTTAAATTAGGGGTATAATCCAGTTAAAGTCCGGTAAAGTCCAGTAAAGGAATTATTCCTGAAGTGAAAGTTCTAGAGGCTTTCCAGGTTTCCAAATCTTCTCGCTCATTCCTTCATTAAGCCATGATAAGTATCAGTAGATAGGAAGTGAGTCCAACATGCCCATGTCTTCCTGAATCGCTCGGAGTGTTCTTTAGCCACTGAGATCAGCTCCTCCATTTCCGCGATCCTATTGATCCTAAGAATCCACTCTCGCATGGTGGGAATATAGTCTGATCGCCAATGAACAGGGATACACTGTTTTGCCGCATTTATCATGTGTAATGCAAGCGACTTACGATAGGTCTTCACAGGAAGTGAGGAATGATGGAGTACACATTGTGCTGGGGTAAAGTCTAGGGCGTATGTAGTAACTTGTGCGATTATGTCCAAAACTTTTATCCAGAAGGGCTGCAGTTGCGGGCAATCCCACCATATATGCAAAAGAGTACCTGTTGCCTGGCAACCTCTCCAGCATAAGTCAGGAACGTTAGGATCAAATTTATGAAGCACAGATGGAACTCTGTACCACCTGGAAAATCTCCCCTTCTTTCATTGAACATTTACTCCTGGATTTCCACTTCCCATGGTGAACGTTCACTCCTGGATTTCTCCCTCCTGGAGTGAGCATTCGCTCATGGATCTCCCCTTCCTTTAGTGAATGTTCACTCCTGGATCTCTCTTCCTTCAGTGAACATTGACTGGTGGATATGAGAGGATGGGGAGACGTCAGAGGTCCATCAGCTTCATCAGATGACAGGAGAGACACCAGAAGTCCATCAGCTTCATCTGAGAATGGGGAGACATCAAAATGTCCATCAGCTTCATTGTATAACAAGGGAGACATCAGAGGTCCATCAGCTTTATCAGAGGGCAGGGGAGTCATCAGAGGTCCATCAGCTTCATCAGAGGATAGGCAGACATCAGAGGTCCATCAGCCTCATTGGAGACAGGGGAGACATCAGAGGTCCATTAGCTTCATCAGAGGACAGAGGAGAAATCAAAGGTCTATCAGCTTCATCAGAGGACAGGGGAGACATCAGAGGTCCATCAGCTTCATCGTAGGACAAGTGAGACATCAGAGTTCCATCAGCTTTATTGGAGGACAGGGGAGTCATCAGAGGTCCATCAACTTCATCAGAGAACAAGGGAGACATCAGAGGTCCATCAGCTTCATCGTAGGACAAGGAAGACATCTGAGGTCCATCAGCTTTATTGGATGACAGAGGAGTCATCAGAGGCTGTCACAGATCCCACCCACATGCACACGCCCACAGCGACTAGCTAACCGAGGCATGCACGTCTGGCCATGACTTGGTGTAAAGAGGGAATGAGGGGGACTTATTTTGTCACAGCCCGCACTACCTCTCCTCTCATATTAGGACCCATGCAGTTTATGTTGTCTATATGGAGGAGGTGTAGGGTTACATTCATCCTAGGCTCTAAGTGTTCCCCCTTGACCAACATCATTTTTAATCCAAGTCTCCCAGATGGTCTGGCCATTGGTTGAGTCCGTCCTTGGGCTGAGGCTAATCTATTCCAATTGCAACAATTACAACCTTAAATCCTTCCCTGACATTCAAAAAGCTGCTCGCATTCCACCCCATCAGTATTTTATCTACAGATACAACACATTTTTGCCTCCAAAGCCTCTTCTCTGACTCTTGAACAACCTACCCCTTTAGATCATATCTGCATCCAAGGCCCACACCACCGGGACATCATTTCCGCTACGTATACATTGCTTGTAGATGTCGCCCTTTTTCTATTGGTTCTCCCCTTTATATGTGTAAATGGTCCCGTTTCCTTCAATGTGATATTGGGTTGGATCAATGGAGTAGGATTTGGGAGGCCTCTTCTAAATCTTCTGTGTGTGTAATGTATACAGAAAATCCTTCTAAGACCCCCATGTTTTGGTATCGGACCCCTGAGGTTCTCCATGATAGTAACCTGAATGTTTCTTCTGTTTGCTGGTGTTGTGGGACGGAAACTGCGACTCTTTTCCACATTTCTTGGGATTGCCGGTCCATTGCGCCCTTTTGGAGGAGGTCCTTACCCCATTGTGGTCACTTTTCCTGGCTCCTGTCCCTTTTGAGCCCATTTACTTTCTGTTGGGTCTACCTTTTCGGGTCTCTCTAAATGTGTAAGAAAACTTTCTACCTACATTCTGAGGGCAGCCAGGAGAACCATTCCCATGCATTGGCTGTCTTCTATGTCCCCCATGTTACCGGCACTGATGAAGGTCAGAGCAGAAATGAGAAAGTTGGAGTACCTACCTGCTTTACACCCTGCTACTGTCCCTGTGCTGGAGGCAGTTCAGGACCCACGGGACACCTATGACACCGATCTGTCTGCTCCGATCGTTTGTGATTGATGGCCATGTCACTGTTTTGTATTGACATTGTATGTTCTTATGTACCTCTCATCGATGAGCTGCTTTATCAGCCTTCTCTCCCTCTCTGCTTTTATTTTACATTTACCTTTGTGGCTGCTTGTTGTAATGTGTCACATAGAAAGGGAAATGGGTGCTAATAGGCTGCAGGAGATCCGCTGAGACATAGAGAGGGAAATGGGTGCTAATAGGCTGCAGGAGATCCGCTGAGACATAGAGAGGGAAATGGGAGCTAATAGGCTGCAGGAGATCTGCCGAGACATAGAAAGGGAAATGGGTGCTAATAGGCTGCAGGAGATCTGCTGAGACATAGAGAGGGAAATGGGTGCTAATAGGCTGCAGGAGATCTGCTGAGACATAGAAAGGGAAATGGATGCTAATAGGCTGCAGGAGATCTGCTGAGACATAGAGAGGGAAATGGGTGCTAATAGGCTGCTGGAGATCTGCTGAGACATAGAGAGGGAAATGGGTGCTAATAGGCTGCAGGAGATCTGCCGAGACATAGAGAGGGAAATGGGTGCTAATAGGCTGCAGGAGATCTGCCGAGACATAGAGATGGAAATGGGTGCTAATAGGCTGCAGGAGATCTGCCGAGACATAGAGAGGGAAATGGGTGCTAATAGGCTGCAGGAGATCTGCCGAGACATAGAGAGGGAAATGGGTGCTAATAGGCTGCAGAAGATCTGCCGAGACATAGAGAGGAAAATGGGTGCTAATAGGCTGCAGGAGATCCGCCGAGACATAGAAAGGGAAATGGGTGCTAATAGGCTGCAGGAGATCTGCTGAGACATAGAGAGGGAAATGGGTGCTAATAGGCTGCAGGAGATCCGCTGAGACATAGAGAGGGAAATGGGTGCTAATAGGCTGCAGGAGATCCGCTGAGACATAGAGAGGGAAATGGGTGCTAATAGGCTGCAGGAGATCTGCCGAGACATAGGGAGGGAAATGGGTGCTAATAGGCTGCAGGAGATCTGCTGAGACATAGAGAGGGAAATGGGTGCTAATAGGCTGCAAGAGATCCGCCGAGACATAGGGAGGGAAATGGGTGCTAATAGGCTGCAGGAGATCTGCTGAGACATAGAGAGGGAAATGGGTGCTAATAGGCTGCAAGAGATCCGCTGAGACATAGAGAGGGAAATGGGTGCTAATAGGCTGCAGGAGATCCACCCGAGACATAGAAAGGGAAATGGGTGCTAATAGGCTGCTGGAGATCCGCTGAGACATAGAAAGGGAAATGGGTGCTAATAGGCTGCTGGAGATCCGCTGAGACATAGAAAGGGAAATGAGCGCTAATAGGCTGCGGGAGATCCGCTGAGACATAGAAAGGGAAATGAGCGCTAATAGGCTGCGGGAGATCCGCTGAGACATAGAGAGGGAAATGGGAGCTAATAGGCTGCAGGAGATCCGCTGAGACATAGAGAGGGAAATGGGTGCTAATAGGCTGCAGGAGATCCGCTGAGACATAGAGAGGGAAATGGGAGCTAATAGGCTGCAGAAGATGATGTCATTATGAGTGGATTGATATATATTTTTGCATTGTCCCCCCCAGAAGGATCAGGTTTGGCGGGATCGCTCTCATTAGCTATACATTTGTATTTTGTGTTCTGTGTTTGTAAGACTTTTCTATATGTAATAAGAGATGTTTGTTGAACAGTTGGTTACATAAGAGTTACATTTATTTCTTCTTCCTTTATTCAGTAATGTTTCATCTCCCGTAGTATCCCTGTAAGGTACATATTATACAGGAAGGGGGATTATGGGATGGATCTCGGGGCTGCAGTTCCTCTGATCTCCACAAGGTGCTGATCTCACCTATACTCACACAGGAAGTCTCTATGGAATGCAGACAGGAAGTGATGTCAGGCACAGACAGGAAGTGATGTCAGACACAGACAGGAAGTTCCAGATGAGAGGTGAGGCAGGAAGAAGTATAGAGGAGACGTTGGTGGAAGTGGCAGCAGAGGAGGTAATAAGATGTTATTTCCTATTTAAAACAATATATATAAATCTGAGGCTCTTTTAGGAATGTTTGTGGCTTTAAAAAATGAAAGGGGCTTTATAGCAACTTAAATGTGTAATATGTGTAACATTGTTCTGTTTATCTCCCCCTCCCCCGCCTGTCTCCAGCACTGCACCCGGGGACTAGCAGGGAGGGGAGAGACCTTGCAGTGTAATGAGTACCGATTGGCTGCTCCTCAGGAAAGGGGAGTGTCCTGCTTATCCTTTCTTCCTTTCACTCTCAGAGCCGTTTTTGCATTTTTTGCACGTTTAAAAAATCATTTTATCCTGAAGATGACACAAAACCCCCAAAATATCGATTTTCTGAAAGTAGAGACTTTAGAGAATAAAATAGCGGCAGTTCTAATTTTTATGTCACAAAATATTATCACAAAGTCTAGGAAATGCCAAATTTCAGTAAAAAATTATTATTATTACATGGAGTTTATATAGCGCCAAAGGGTTTGCTCAGCGCTGTACAATAGGGGGGACAATACATGAAACAGTACCACAAAAACAGACAGCACACGAGGGGTAAGAGGGCCCTACTCTTAAGAGCTTACAATCTGGGAGGGAGGGGGTAGTGGTACAGGAGGAAGTGGCTGTGGGAGATGGAGTGATAGGAGGAATGAAGAACGGCTGTTAGGTGAGGGTGGGGTAGGCTTCCCTCAAGAGGTGGGTTTTCAGGGAGCGCCTGAAGGTGAGGAGGGAAGGTGACAGTCTGATGGATTGGGGTAGTGAGTTCCAGAGGATGGGGGAGGACCTGGAGAAGTCTTGCAGTCGTGCATGGGAGGAGGAGACCAGGGAGCATGATAGGAGGTCCTGTGAAGAGCGAAGGGTACGGGTAGGGTGATACCTGGAAATCAGGTCAGTGAGATAGTTAGGGGCAGTGTTGTGAACGGCTTTGTAGGTCAGGGTTAAAAGTTTGAATTTGATGCGTTAGCAATCGGGAGCCAATGAGGGGATAGGCAGAGGGGGGTGGCAGAGGTGGAGTGGTTGGTGAGGTGGATGAGTCTGGCCGCTGAGTTCAGGATGGTCTGAAGCGGGGAGAGCCTGCACTGGGGTAGGCCGGTGAGGAGGGAGTTGCAGTAGTCAAGGCGTGAGATGATGAGGGAGTGTACGAGTAGTTTGGTGGTGTCTGGGGTGAGGAAGGAGCGTATCTTGGCGATGTTGCGGAGGTGGAGCCTGCAGGTGTTTGTAAGTGATTTGACATGAGGTTGGAAGGAAAGGTTTGCGTCCAGAATGACGCCAAGGACTTTGGCTTGCGGGGCGGGATTGATGGTGGTGATGTTAGTAGTGATGGATAGGATGGGGGGGGTGTTGGCAGGGGGAAGACCAGGAGCTCGGTTTTGGAGAGGTTAAGCTTGAGGAAATGTAGCGACATCCAGTCTGAGATGTCGTTTAGGAGGTGAGTGATGCGGGCGGAGAATGTGGGGGTGAGATGAGGGGTGGAGAGGTAAATTTGAGTGTCATCAGCGTGGAGGTGGTAGTTGAAGCCGTGGGAGTGTATGAGTTTGCCAGGGGAGGAGGTGTAGATGGAGAATAGAAGGGGTCCAAGGACAGAACCTTGAGGGACCCCAACAGAGAGGGAGAGGGAAGGGGAGGTGGCACTGTTGTAGGAAACGCTGAAGGAGCGTCGGGATAGGTAAGAGGAGAACCAAGAGAGAGCGGTGTCTCTGATGCCAAGGGAGAGTAGTTTATTAAGGAGGAGGGGGTGGTCAACTGTGTCAAAGGCCGCAGAGAGGTCCAGGAGAAGGAGGACAGAGTAGTCGCCTTTGGCTTTGGCGGTTAGTAGATCGTTGGTGATTTTGAGGAGGGCGGTTTCGGTGGAGTGTAGGGGGTGGAAGCCGGACTGTAGTGGATCAAGGAGGTTGTTGTCAGTTAGGTGGGTGCTTAGGCAGTCGTAGACTAGGCGCTCAAGGAGCTTGGAAGTGAGTGGCAACAGGGAGATGGGTCTGAGGTTGTTTGGGTCAGAGGGGTCCAGGGAGGGCTTTTTGAGTATGGGGGTGATGTGCGCATGCTTTAGGGGGGAGGGTAATGTGCCAGCAGAGAGGGATAGATTGAAGATATGGGTGAGGGAGCAGATGAGGGAAGAGGGGGGTGACTGGAGGAGTCGAGAGGGGATAGGGTCCAGGGGGCAGGTAGTGAGGCGGGCTTCTGAGAAGACCCTGGTGACGTCCTCAGTGGTAGCGGGGCTGAAGGAGTGCAGAGCTGGGGGGGTTACGGTAAGCGGGATCTTGGGTGTGGAGGGGGGCAGTGTGGTTGCGAGGTCAGGGGAGGGGAGAGAAGAGGGGGTGATAGGGGGGAGGCTAGGTGGGGAGGTAGATTGCGAGTTGACAATGTCCTTACGGATAGTGTCAATCTTGTTACGGAAATGGGTGGCAATCTCGTGGGCGGTGAGTGAGGTACTGAGTGGAGGAGGGGGGAGAGAGCAGGGAGTTGAAGGTGGAGAAGAGTCAGCGAGGGCAGGAGGAGAGGGTGTTGATCAGGTTTACGAAGTAGGCTTGCTTGGCGGCGTGGAGGGAGGAGGTGTAAGTGAGGAAGGCAGATTTGTAGAGGGAGAATGCATGAGGGGACCTGGTTTTGCGCCATAGTCTCTCCAGCGCACGACTGCGACGTTTGAGGCGTTTAGTGCGGTCGTTCTGTCATGGTTGAAGCAGTCTAGGTTTGATGTTGCGTGTGGTTAGGGGTGCCAGAGTCTAGGGTAGCTGATAGTGAGTCATTGTATGTGGTGGTGGCTAGGTCAGGACATGACAGTGGAAAGATGCTGCCGTGTAGGCGGTTGGCAGCCGAGTGGAGGGGGGCCGGGTTCAGGTTGCGGAGGTTGCGGCTGGTGATGGTTTGCCGCTTTTGGGGGGGAGTTGGGGAAAGGGGAGACGGAGAACGTGAGGAGGTGGTGGTCGGAAAGAGGTCTTGTGTTGGGAAGATAGCGATGAGTGATAGAGGGGGTGGGGACCCTCGTCCTATAATCCCCTCATCACTGTCCCTCCTATAAAAGACAGTTCTGGTTGTTTCTTCACTCTCTGACCTCTGGTGGGGCTCAGCCCCGCTGTTCTTTGTGATTAAATCATGGAGTAAATAAGGAAGTGCAGTACTTCTTGTGTTGGGAAGATGGTGATGAGTGATAGAGGGGGTGGGGACCCTCGTCCTATAATCCCCTCATCACTGTCCCTCCTATAAAAGACAGTTCTGGTTGTTTCTTCACTCTCTGACCTCTGGTGGGGCTCAGCCCCGCTGTTCTTCATGACTAAATCATGGAGTAAATAAGGAAGTGCAGTACTTCTTGTGTTTGGCAGATGGTGATGAGTGATAGAGGGGGTGGCAGCTCCCCCAGGCCTCTGCAAAGCCTTCTCTGTCCTCCGGCACAGTGAGTACTTGTTCTCCTATTCCCCACTCTGACAGCCATGCAGAGGTTCCTGAACCCCCAGAACCATGGCTGAAAGAGACATTAACAGCAGTCCACACTCATGGCACATCGCTCACACAGCTTACTGTGGAATATAAACGCATGAAAGAGGACATTTTATTTATCCGCCATGATATGCACAAGATGACAGAGAGGGCGACCACCATTGAAGGCAGGGTGAGCACATTGGAGGATGAACTCCCTCCATTGTAACAAGATGTACATTCTAACACCATGAGAACATCTGAGCACCTGGCCAGATCAGAGGACATGGAGAATCACCTACGTAGGAGCAACCTTCGCCTGGTAGGCTTGCCTGAGAAAGCTGAGGGAAAGAATCCTGTGGGATTTATTGAGACTTGGTTACTGAATACATTCGCAAAGATGACCTAACACCTTTTTTCTCAGTGGAAAGAGCCTATCGGGTCCCACCCCATCCTCCTCCACCGGGGCCCCTGACAGATCTCGTCTACTGAAACATTTACATTACAAGGATAGAGATATCATCCTCCATCTTGCTAGACAACCACCTGCCATGGAAATACAAGGTGCAAAAATATCTGTATTTCCAGATTTCTCAGCTGAAATCCAGCGTAAGTGAGCCAGATCTACTGATGTTAAATGCCGCCTACGTGTGATCCAAGTGTCTTACTCCATGATTTATCCTGAGAAGCTACGAGTCATAACAGATGGCTCCGTACAATTCTATGACTCCCCTGCAGCAGCATCTACCTGGCTGAATAGGAATGAAAGGCGCTTATGTCCAGCTCCAGTATGACTTATCCATTGCCCGGCGTTCACAACTCAAATTTCTCCTTGTCTCTCCCTTAGTATGAAAGCGGAGTTCAGGGATGAGTAGATTGCCTGTTTTGCTTTAGTAACAGATGACTCCCATGGCTACACCCTTTGGAATGTCACATATAGTCCCTTTGCTTTCCCCTTCTGCTACCCTGCGGGGCGTTTTTGAGTTGACTCAGGTTTGCCCATGTTTTGGCCTAAGTTGGTATTTTTTTATATTTTTTTCACTTGCCATGCTGTCTCTGGACCGGAAAACATCCTACGCCAATTATCACCTACTGGAGTGTGAGAGGAGATCCATCGTCTCTGGGTGTTCCCTATAATTGTATATATTGTGCTGACGATATCCCACCAAACACTTCCTTGGGACACGGAACACTACCCCGGAGGAATCACACTCCTAGTCTTCATAACCTCCTTCATAACTATGAGTAATCAAAAGGATATTGTCCTTTCTTGGAATGTCCGTGGCCTGCATGACCCAAAGAAGAGAATGGCTGTCTTCACATTCCTCAGCCATCAAGACCCTTCCATTGTATGCCTTCAGGAGACTCACATGACTTTGGATACTCTTCATCTTTTGAAACGCTCTGAGTTCCCCCTTCAGTTCCATGCTACACACTCTCAATACTCTAGGGGCATGAGTATAATGGTTGTCAGAGGAGTACCTTTCATGGTTATCTCATCCAAAATAGATCCGTTGGGTCGTTATATATTTCTGTTATACAATTGGGACTCTCATTTATGTGTTCTTGCAAATATGTATGTACCTCCACCATTTCATATGGAGACGGTGAGATGTCTGTTTCAATTTATAGCCACCCATCCACAAACACCATTATTGGTAATGGGGGACATTAACACAGTTTTGGATACTTCCTTAGATCTCTTAAAAAATGATCCCCACTTGGCCCTAGACAAATCACTCCTTTTGAACGCCATATGAAGGAAAAAAGACTCCGGGACTTATGGCGATCCCTCCACCCACTAGATGCTCAAATTTAATGTCACTCCTCACTATCCCGTATAGATTTGGCATTGGGTTCCAATCTGATTCTACCATATACACCTCAGGTGACCTCTTTAGCCAGGAGCCTATCTGATCATTCCCCAATGCGTATATCCTTGTCCCTGAAAAGGTCCTCTACATTTACATTGGGGAAGCTCAATCCATTCTGGATAACTCTCTTCACTGACTTAATACATAAACAATTACAAGGCTTTCTACTTGGATACAGACATTCAACATCTCCTATGATTGTTTGGGATGCTTTGAAAGCATATATTAGAGACACGTGTATCAAAGACATTTCCAGAATGAAGACTAACTCCAGACAGTGGGGGGTTGAGGCCGGCCAATCTGTAACTAAGGCAGAACGAGCCTATCTTAGCAATACCAACCCTGATACAGAGAGGGGGTACTTGCAGCACAACAGTTTTTGCGCACTGTCCAACTTCAGCATGCTGAAAATAAACATTTTTTACTTCTCAAGCCTTGAGGAGGGGGAAAAGACGGGTCATATTCTCACAATCATTGCAAAACTCAGTGACCATCTTCTCATATCTCTTCTTTAAAACTGTCCGACTCAATTGGTCACAGATACCCCCTCCATCTTACAAGGCTTTAGATCTTTTCATGAAACGCTCTACTCTCCCAAAGTGTCTTCTGATGACTCTAGCATGCGGGAGTTTTTAACACTTCCTCAACTTACTATTCATCAAAGGCAAAAGCTTAATGCACCACTCACTCCTGAAGACTTGCAGATGGCTGGAGCTTCATACCCCAATTCCAAGGCTCCCGGCGGAGATGGGCTGCCCATGGAAATTTACAAATAATTGGGGGAATACTTTTACCTGAACTACTTAAAATACTCCAGGTGGCATTGGAACAGAACTCCCTCCCCATGTATGAGGCAATAATAGTCATACTTTTGAAGCCGGGGAGGGACCCAACCTTAGCAGAATCCTACCGGCCCATATCGCTATTGACCTCAGACCTCATAATTATTATTACTGAAGTACTGGTGACCAGACTGACTAGGGTTATCTCTACACTTATTCACCCGGATCAGTCGGGTTTCATTCAGATCTACAGCAATCAATAGTCATAGGCTTTATCTTAACCTTCAAATCCCTTCTGATAATATGGGTGATGGCAATTTTGTCTCCCGATGCTGCTAAGTAGAGATGAGCGAATTATTCAAAAATTCGATTCGGCTGATTCGCCGAATTTGAGGAAGAAATTCGATTCGATGCGAATTAATTCGCTACGAATTTAACTTATTAAAAGGGTTTCTAGGCTTCAGAGAGCCTTTAAATTAGTGCAGAACACTGTACCTTTAATTTAAATGCCCTTGGAGATGAGGAAGGAGAAGGAGAAGGATGAGAAGAAGGAGAAGGATGAGAAGAAGGAGAAGGAGGAAGGAGAAGGATGAGAAGAAGGAGAAGGATGAGAAGGAGAAGGATGAGAAGAAGAAGGAGAAGGATGAGAAGAAGGAGAAGAATGAGAAGAAGGAGAAGGATGAGAAGATGGAGAAGGAGAAGGATGAGAAGAAGGAGAAGGAGAAGGATGAGAAGAAGGAGAAGGATGAGAAGAAGGAGAAGGATGAGAAGAAGGAGAAGGATGAGAAGAAGGAGAAGGATGAGAAGAAGGAGAAGGATGAGAAGAAGGAGAAGGATGAGAAGAAGGAGAAGGATGAGAAGAAGGAGAAGGATGAGAAGAAGGAGAAGGATGAGAAGATGAAGAAGGATGAGAAGAAGGAGAAGGATGAGAAGAAGGAGAAGGATGAGAAGATGGAGAAGGAGAAGGATGAGAAGAAGGAGAAGGATGAGAAGAAGGAGAAGGATGAGAAGAAGGAGAAGGATGAGAAGAAGGAGAAGGATGAGAAGAAGGATGAGAAGAAGGAGAAGGATGAGAAGAAGGATGAGAAGAAGGAGAAGGATGAGAAGATGAAGAAGGATGAGAAGAAGGAGAAGGAGAAGGATGAGAAGAAGGAGAAGGAGAAGGATGAGAAGAAGGAGAAGGATGAGAAGAAGGAGAAGGATGAGAAGAAGGAGAAGGATGAGAAGAAGGAGAAGGATGAGAAGAAGGAGAAGGAAACAAATAGATACAATGTTTCAACCGCTGTATGGAGTGAATGTCACAGAACTGTCAGAAATAGCGGAGCTCTGCAGATACACTTAGCGGAGCTCTGCAGATACACTTAGCGGAGCTCTGCAGATACACTTTTTGCCGGCTTGGAATTCTTCTTATTTTCATCCTACTTCTTCTTCTTCTTCATCCTCATCCTCATCCTCTTCTTCTGAGGATGAGGATGAAGAAGAAGAAGAAGTAGGATGAAAATAAGAATTCCAAGCCGGCAAAAAGTGTATCTGCAGAGCTCCTCTATTCTGCAGATACACTTAGAGGAGCTCTGCAGATACACTTTTTGCCGGCTTGGAATTCTTCTTATTTTCATCCTACTTCTTCTTCTTCTTCATCCTCATCCTCAGAAGAAGAAGAAGAGGATGAGGATGAAGAGGAAGAAGAAGAAGAAGTAGGATGAAAATAAGAAGAATTCCAAGCCGGCAAAAAGTGTATCTGCAGAGCTCCTCTATTCTGCAGATACACTTAGAGGAGCTCTGCAGATACACTTTTTGCCGGCTTGGAATTCTTCTTATTTTCATCCTACTTCTTCTTCATCCTCATCCTCTTCTTCTTCTTCTGAGGATGAGGATGAAGAAGAAGAAGTAGGATGAAAATAAGAAGAATTCCAAACCGGCAAAAAGTGTATCTGCAGAGCTCCTCTATTTCTGACAGTTCTCTGACTTTCACATGTACAGCGGTTGAAACATTGTATCTGTTTCCGAATAAAAACATCTGTATCCTAAATGGAAACAAATAGATACAATGTTTCAACCGCTGTACATGTGAAGGAACTGTCAGAGAACTGTCAGAAATAGCGGAGCTCTCTGCAGGGACACTTTTGCCGGCTGATCGGGAAAAATCCGATTCGCGCACTCGAAGTAGGCTAATATTCGGATTCGACGCAAATCAAATTTTTCCTGAAATTCGAATCGAATTCCACTTCGCCTGGTTCGATTCGCTCATCTCTACTGCTAAGGTGTTTGGCAGTGTAGAATGGAGATACCTTTGGCAAGTCCTTGTGAAATTTAACCCTGGGGGACACTTTCATTTTGTGGATTCAATTATTCTATTGTGCCCATTCGGGTTAACAATGCCCTGTCCATCTCATTCACACTAGGCAGAGGGACACGGCAGGGCTGTCCTCTCTCCCCGCTGTTATTCGCTATAGTGATAGAACCTCTGGTGGCTGCCATTGGAGAGGATCCAGGTATATGGTTTTTGTAGAGGAGAGCAGATGGAGAAAGTAGCGTTCTATGACGATGACACCCTTCTGTTTTTGGGTGATACATTTGCGTGTCATTGACACACCTAATGACATTAATCAGTGAATTTGTCTCTGTCAAGAGAACCAGAGAGCACACAGAGACAGATTGCACGGAACCCAACGTGCTTTTATTGGGGAGGTTTTTGGGGCACAGACAACAGTTCCTTTAGTCCACAGATCCACACCAGACACAGCAACACAGTACAGTTCTCTGGAAGGCAATATGGAACAACAGGGGTATTGTAATCCACAGGGTTAGTCCACACAGGAGGCTCCAGACAGGGAAGGGTTAAGTCCAGGCAGGTTCACGGAGAACAAGGGGTTAAGTCCAGGCAGGGGATAGATCCAGGCAGGTTCACGGACAGCAGAAGATCACTCCACAGTGCAGGGATTCCAGGCAGCACAGACAGTCCAGGAGATGAGGAGGAGGACGGGGGATTTTCGGATGAGAGAAGCTGGCCCTCAGCCAGCCTTCCCTCAAACCCGCAGCCAGAAGAACACAATGGGGGTTTTCCTGCTCACCCTTAAGTATAGAGCTGGTAACCGGATACTTCCTATCGGGTTACCATGGTGACGGGCCCTGTCTCTCAGGTCTCCAGACCTGCCCAGGAATTCATGCATGAAGGGGAAGGGAGGGAATGGCCTGTTTGTGGATTCCTCCAGCAGGAGGCCAGGCTGCAAGCCGGGGGGGGGGGGGGGGGGGGGGTGAGGGGCTGCTGAGGTCTGCCTGTGTCAGGGACAAAGAGGACTAGAAGTCCCAGCATGGATGGGACAGAAGTTTGGCAGCCAGCAAACCTGGAGGATGGGGAAGGAAGGACCAGCTCCGTGACAGTCTCCTTCTCCGGCTTCTCAATAAATTGGGATAAGTCCACCCTTCTCCCACTGGACACCCTTACACATCCCATACCACCTGAAGCTGCGCAGATTGAAATAGTGGCCTCCTTTATATATCTGGGTATTATCATTCACCCCACTCTATCGAAATATACAGATCTAAACTGACATTCATTCATTAAAACATTTCAACAGAAAACAACTAGCTGGACTAAACTCCCTCGATCCGTGGTAGGGAGGTGTAACTTCATCAGAATGATCTGGGCCCCTCAATGACTTTATATTCTGCACAACGTCCTTGTTTGGATTCCTATACGGATCTTTAGAAGATTTGATATGGTGTTTGGCTCCTTAATCTGGTGGATGCCACGCCTCAGATTGAACTAGAAACTCTACAGGAGGCTACAGATATGGGAGGCCCTGAGGTTCCCAATCCTTCTCTTTATCATATTATGGCCCAGTTACAACACTTTCCAGCCTGGCAGGACAATCCACACCCAGACCCGGTCAGGTCACTTCTTCTAGGGATTGTGTCCACAGATCATTTAGTGGAATGCCTGGAAGCAGGTGAGTTCAAAGCCCTAGCACAGTTCCCCACTCTAGCACTGATTGACAGAATTTGCAGCAAGGCCAAATATTATTTCCAATCTCAAAGTTTTACCACATTCACACGTATCCTTAATAACCAAAACTACTCGGAGCTTCTTAAACTGGAGGGGGTGATCTCAGTGGAAAGAGTGTCTTGAGTGGGGGAGGGGTGACAACACTAAGGGAGAGAGTGTCCTCAGAAGGGAAAGGTTGTTCCCAGTGCAGGAAAGGAGGGGAAGGGGTGTCTTCAGAGGAGGAAAAAAGAGGAATGGAGTATCTTCAGTGGAGAGGGTGTCTTTAGTGGGGGAGGGGTGTCCTCTATGGGGGGAGAAAGGGGGTGTTCTTAGTGGAGGACGGGAAGGGTTTTTTGGGTAAATGACACCAGATCAAAGTCCTCCTGAGAAGTTCCTAAAAAGACAGCTGTCTTGTCTATGTAAAAAGATAGCTTTAGCTGAATCTTAGAAAGCACAGCGTATTCTGAGGGGGCTAGGAGGTAAACTGGCCCCAGCTTTGTTTGTGGACAGGGAGGAGTCCAATGGTCTGTTTACGGACAGGGAGGAGTCCAATGGTCTGTTTACACAACTCCTAAACAAAAGCTCCATTGTTCTCGGAGTTTCATCTCTCCAGAAGGAAGAACCTGGTCTGGCTGTACAGATCACACAGGTGGAGTCTACACTGCAGTCTGCATTGTCAGCCGAGCAGCTGAAGGAGTCCAACATCTAACCGTCTACTAATCAGGCGTACTCTTGGAGCACCACCTACACAAGACTCACCTCGTCCATCTAGACTGCTCACTAGAGCTTCTTCTACAGCCTCTGACCCATCACTTCCCTCCTCTGCTGGAGGCACTTTATTAGGATCTATAGAGGGACAACATCGGCCTCATTTTGTACATCAGAATCAAGGAAACAGCAGAGATCCGGCCACAGGGGAGGTAGGAAACATCAACGCTGCAACAAGGGATCTCCCACTCATCCAACCATCCCAACAGATGATTCATCATCAACAGAAATAGATGGAATTGTCACCTTCTCCTCAGCTGGACTGACATCGGGTAAGATGGACCTTCTGGGGAAAGGTTTGGGCTTCAGCCCTAAAGGTATCAGGAAGACGTTGTTGGCACAGGACTTGTATAGATGTTTCAGGAATATTAGATTGAAGGGACATTATTCCTGGAGAGGCGATATTGAGGGATCATCTGTAGTCACACCACTGAGTAGGTCTGTCTGAGGTTTACAGACAAAATGGAAGTTTCCACCACCCACTACATATGCAGCAGCAGAAATGTTTCTTCATTTGGATGATATAGATGGTAAAGTATGACAGTCTATAATCAGGAACTCTGCGGTCATATCCTAATAATGGGACCATTGAGGAGAAAGGTGCATTGCCATCATTAGCAGCAAGGTGAGATATAACACTGAAGCCAGCTGATAAGGGGGGATGGGTGGTCATTATGGACACAGCATGTGATGACAATGAGACACTGGAGAGAGCAAAGTCTGGTGCAGCTCTGCATAGGAACCAATCAGCTATGTCAAAGCTTAATTGAACAAGCAGAAGTCAGAACCTGATTGGCTCCCATGCACAGCTGCCCCAGATTTTGCACACTCCAGTTTTAGTAAATCAGCCCCATTGTGTCCATCTGAGATGGTTTGTGCCAGATCCCGGGTTGTGAGTTCCATTCAGTACAATGTCTTTGGGTTCTCTTGCTAGTTGACTGCCCCATTGTTAGTTGAGGTGTTTGTAGTCATAGAGGTGTTGGGTCATGATGGAATGATGTTGTGTCAGGTGAATGGTAGGCTCTGACCTGGTTTTATCTGCCAGCTCTGTGTTGATTCGCTGAGTTTTCTATTGTTTGTTATGTCCATCCTTGGAATTAGGGAGGACAGTATGATGTTGGAGTGAGGACATTTTTGTTGTGCGGTCTCTGTTAGTTGTAATAGTTTATTCTCAGAGGCTTCCTTTTGTCCCTGGAGGATGTTTGGGTCGGTGTGTATGATGATATGTTTGGGTCGGTGTGTATGATGATATGTTTGGGTCGGTGTGTATGATGATATGTTTGGGTCGGTGTGTATGATGATATGTTTGGGGTTGGTGAAATACGGATCATTGATGACTCCTATCGCTTGTTCAGTTGTTGGACTTGAATTTTGTTGTCTCTTGTTCCTGGGAAGAGCCGTTTGGTGTTTAGATATTTCCCATTGGAGTCTATTATTAACAAAAAGAATCCGGAGTTTGTTGGCTGTTCTTGTGGTTTGATGATTGTTTGTTTGTAGGGATGGGCTTCATGTTCCAGTTGAACCTAAGTTTGATTTGAACATGGGCCGTTCGTGTGTTCGGCAAACACAAAAAGTACGGGTGTTCAGTGGGCTGTTTGCCCACCGCGCCCCACAATGCACTGCACCCTGACAGTGCATTGTGATTGGACAAAGCAATGCACCTAACCACAAGTCAGGTGTAATACTTTGACCAATCACAGCGTGTGGTGATGTCACAAGGGGGTGGGGTATATAAAAACTGTTGTCATGGCCCCAGCTGTCAGACAGTCGGGAGCCAGTGTCGCAAGCAGAGCTTTTTCCCCCTTTTTTGGGTAGCGGTGGTGGCAGGATCGTGATTGATGTTGGATCTACTTTGGGGGACATTTTTTTTAAAATGTTTATTTTTAATAAAGGACTGGTCAAAGACTTTGTCCTATCACTTTTTACACTACACTTTTTTTTGTGAATGGATAGCAGTATCATATACCGCCAACTCATTCACATAGGCGAGGTGCTGGGATCTTGGGGTCCCCTTGTTAAAGGGGGCTTTCAGATTCTAATAAGCCCCCAGGCTGCAGACCCCCACAACCACAGGACACGGTTGTGGGAAAGAGGCCCTTGTCCCCATCAATATGTGGACAAGGTGCTTTGGGGGGCTCCCGACCCAAAGCACCCCCCCATGTTGAGGGCATGTGTCCTGGTATGGTTCAGGAAGGGGGGCACTCTCCACCCTTTTCCTGACCTGCCAGGCTGCATACTTAGATAAGGGTCTGGTATGGATTTTGGGGGGACCCCCATGCCATTTTTAACCAATAGCCATCCGGCCAATAGCTATTTGGTGGCCAGAAAAAGGCAGTAGATTTCCGGGTGGCGTCCTCCCACACATGCACAGTTTTCGCACTTGCAGAGCGCGCAGCAGCGCAATCTGTCACCGGCCGTGTACCTCGAACATGGCCGATGACAGATCTGTGTACCAGCCCCGTTGCTGGTACCATGTGACCTGCTGTGACCAATCACAGCAGGTCACATGACAGTTGTATACAATGGATGGCTTCATTCATGCCATCCATTGTATACTAGTGTGTCTAGCTGTGAATGGTCACAGCGATCACATGCACATGTCATGTGACTATCTGTGTCCAAATCACAGCTAAGCACAAAAAAAAAAAAACCCCTAAATGAATTGATGTCATTCAGGTAAATGCTTGCTTATAGCAAAGTAATTCTTTGCTATAAGCACATTGTGTAAAAAAAAAAAAAAAAATACTGATCACTTCCCCAAAGTAGTACAATGTTACTATGGTAACATTGTACTACTTTGGACATAGTAAAATATAAAAAAAAATATTAAAAAAGAAAAAAAATTAATAAAAAATTAAAAATAATAATTAAAAAAAAAAAATATATATATATATATATATTTTTTTTTTTTCATACTGTCGCCAGTCAGTGTCCCTGATCACCGCCATGCCAGTTATATGATGATGCTGTACTGCACTGGTGACAGTATGTAAAAACATAGTGAAAATAATTTTTTTTATTTTTTCGTTTTCCGAAAAATTCTGACAAAAAAAATACAACTTCAAAAAACTCGCCATGCCTCTTATGAAGTACGTTGGACTGTGTAATTTGCAAAAAGGGGTCATTTGGGGGATATCTGTCCTGTCCTGACATTTGGGGGATATCTGTACTGTTCTGACATTTGGGGGATATCTGTACCGTCCTGACATTTAGGGGATATCTGTACTGTCCTGACATTTGGGGGATATCTGTACTGTTCTGACAATTGGGGGATATTTGTACTGTCCTGACATTTGGGGGATATCTGTACTGTTCTGACATTCTTGGTCCTCAAGAAATTAGATTGGCTGTCAGTACTTCAGGATTGATCAATATTCAGATATCTCCCATAGTTTGTAAACTCTATAACTTCCCTACAGACTAAAAAATACATCCTAATATGGGTTATTTTCACCAAAGACATGTAGCAGAATACATCTCGTCCTAAATTTATGAAGAACAATTATTTATTTGCAAACTTTTATAACAGAAACAAAGAAAAATGTGTTTTTTCAAAATTTTTGGTTGTTTTTCGTTAATTTAGCAAAAAAATAAAAACTGCAGCAGTGATTAAATACCACCAGAAGAAAGCTCTAGTTGTGTGAAGAAAATGATAACATTTTAGTTTGGGTACAATGTTGTATGACCGCGCAATTGTCATTCAAAGTGTGAGAGCGCTGAAACCTGAAAATCGGCCTGGGCAGGAAGGGGGTAAAAGTGCCCGGTATGGAAGGGGTTAAAAAAAAATTGTCATGGAAGGTTCCTCTCAAAATCCATACCAGTCTCGATGGGCTTGTTTTTTTTTAATTGATGGGCAGTGCTGACAATTCTTTTGACATTCAGCTGTCAGCAGGAAACCCCACTGACACCAGGAACATGAATGAATGTCTCACTACTAAAATACCGCGTGACTTCATCATAGAACTCATGCCGGATATTAGTAACTGAGCCGTATCTTCATTCTCTGATGCGGTAAGACACCTCTCAGTCCTTCGTGTTCGACATTCACTGTAGAACATTCTGTAGGTTCGGATGTTTGACTGCGACCTGAACAGGGGGGTGTTCGGCCATCACTATTTGTGGTCTCAGGATTAGTAGAGTTGTCTTGGCTATTGCTGGTCTTTGTCTTGTTATATTTCGGAAGCTGATTGGTCTCACCGGTCTGTTGTTCCTTGATGGGTACTTTGTATAAATCATCCTCTTTGATTCTCTTTCCTGGTTGTTGAGCTCCATTTGTATCTTTGGTGTCATTATCTCTTCCCTCAGTTGAGGGTTTTCTTGGTGTAATTGTTACATTTTAGACTGAATTTCTAGGATAGATCTGTGGGGGTATTTTTTGTGTTTTTAGCTCCTCTCTCAGCTTCTCATTTACATTTTTCTCACCTGTCTTTGAAGTTTTTCTTTTAATTGAACAAAGTCTCTCCCTAGCTGAGATTAAGCTTCCAATTTTTGGATCCTTAGATGCACTTTCTGAACGAACCTGCAAATCGAATCCAAGCATTCTGGTTATCAACTCATACTCCCACCAGGCATGGATTGAGCAGGTGAACCCCATAATAATACATGAAAACCTAACTTCTCCTAGGAGACTTATGGCTCTCTGGCAGAACTGGCTGGATACTCCGGTACTCACTCCCCATACTTCATTTGTCATAGCTTTTTATAGGTTTAACTTTTTTAGGCCCCTAAAAATGGACCCGGCCAACTGTACCCTACTAAATGGTAACTACATTGGAGGCCGATACTTGGTGTATGATCCTGTAGACACAGGCCTACTTGAACGGAGTCAGCTCTCTATGTATGTACTGGGGAGAGTTACTTGCCATGTACAGGTGAATTGTTCTACGTTACTTCTTTTTTCTCTTTTCATTTGTTTATAGAAAGTAAAAGTGACACCAGAGACAAAGCAAGTTATTGTTCTGTATGATCTGAAACATTGCCACAACTGCTAGTACATGAGAATGTATGACTCCATTGTCTGGGCTGAATGTTGGATATACTGTGTGCACTTAAAAACTTAAATAATACAATTTAGTTTAATTCAAAAAAAATATTTTATATATATATACAGTATATATACAAATGATGATGTACATATGCTTTCTATATATATAACACAGGTGTCAAACACCTGCATCCAGATCCTGCCCTCTAAGTTATTTCATGTAGCCCTTACACCTCTCCTGCAGGTACCCCCTTGTCTCCTCCCCCACCTTGTCTCAGCAGTCAGCAGCAGAGAGGAGAAAAGAACTCCTCTGCCAAATCCTGCACCTCTCAGTGCAGCTGCAGCATCCCCTCATCTCCACCTCCTTTGGTCTCAGCATTCAGCAGACTCTAGTAATTGAGTCAACTTCTCCTCTGGTCCTCCTCCAGACCCTGCACTTTCTGCTTTCCCGCTCTGCTCCCAAAGGATGTGCACGGTGATGTTAGGGAGGGTGTGGGGTTCTTGGCATCTGATGTAATGGGGGGGGGGGGGGTGAGGTGCTCTGGACATCTAGTCTTACAGTTACAACTGGCCCTTTGAGGACAACCATAATACTGACACAGCCTGCGATGATATATAAGATATATTTATTAATGATCATTAAAAATAAAAACCAACTTTAGCCCTTTTATATAGAATTCTGATTTGTATTTTTCTTTCTGTACAGGTGGATTGATGAACCACGTTTTTGGTCATGCTGGTCCTCGTGAATACAACTCAGTCACATGGGAAACCAAACATCTGGGTGTCTTAATTGACTGAAAGTTTTAATTGCAGTTCACTGGAGGAGTCACACAGGACACAAGTCATATCAGTGTTCTAAATGTCATAAGTGCTTTGGGTCCTCTTCAACACTGATCCAACCTCAGAGGACAACATGAGAAAAGTCATTTCAGTGTTCTGGATGTGACAATTGCTTTACAGTAAAGTCCAACCCACTTATACATAAGAGGAGTCATTTCAAGCTATTTCTTTTTGGAACGTGACAAAGATTTTACAATGGAGGCAAAACATATCACACACCAGAAGGTTCACACTGGAGAGAAGCCATATCAGTGTTCTGAATGTGACAAAGCTTTTACATGGAAGTCACATCTTATCAGACACCAGAGGATTCACACTGGAGAGAAGTCATATCAGTGTTCTGAATGTGGCAAAGCTTTTACATGGAAGTCATGTCTTATCATACACCAGATGATTCACACTGGAGAGCAGCCATATCAATGTTCTGAATGTGACAAAGCTTTTACACAGAAGTTGTATCTTATATCACACCAGATGATCCACACTGGAGAGAAGCCATATCAGTGTTCTGAATGTGACAAAACTTTTACACAGAAGTCAAGTCTTAACACACACCAGAGGATTCACACTGGAGAGAAGCTATATCAGTGTTCTGAATGTGACAAAGCTTTTACATGGAAGTTACATCTTATCAGACACCAGAGGATTCACACTGGAGAGAAGTCATATCAGTGTTCTGAATGTGACAAAGCTTTTACACGGAAGGCGTATCTTATATCACACCAGATGATCCACACTGGAGAGAAGCCATATCAGTGTTCTGAGTGTGGCAAAGCTTTTACACAGAAGTCAAATCTTATCATACACCAGAGGATTCACACTGGAGAGAAGTCATATCAGTGTTCTGAATGTGACAAAGCTTTTACAAGGAGGTCACATCTTATCAGACACAAGAGGATTCACACTGGAGAGAAGTCATATCAGTGTTCTGAATGTGATAAAGCTTTTACACAGAAGTCAAGTCTAAACACACACCAGAGGATTCACACTGGAGAGAAGTCATATCAGTGTTCTGAATGTGACAAAGCTTTTGCACATAAGTCATATTTTATCAGGCACCAGAGGATGCACACTGGAGAGAAGCCATATCTGTTCTGAATGTGACAAAGCTTTTTTAACCAAGAAAGAGCTTATCATACACCAGAGGGTTCACACTGGAGAGAAGTCATATCAGTGTTCTGAATGTGACAAAGCTTTTACATGGAAGTCATATCTTATCATACACCAGATGATCCACACTGGAGAGAAACCACATTAGTGTTCTGAATGTGATAAAACATTTACACAGAAGTCAGTTCTCATAGTACACCAGAGGATTCACACTGTAGAGCAGCCATATTAGTGTTCTGAATGTGATAAAACTTTTAAACGGAGAGGAAACCTTGTCATACATGAGAGGGTTCATACTGGAGAGAAGCCATATCAATGTTCAGAATGTCCTATTAGATTCACAGGCCCAATGTCTTCCCACAAACTAAGGAAGACATGATGTTACTTAAAAAAAAAAAATTTGAACAAACAGGACTCTAATGATCGGATTCATCGGGTTTAGTGCTTATGTCCTTCAGAAACACACCTAGAAGGCCTGTCAATATTTCACCTTTGGACATTTCTTCAGACAAGCAGCAATGACTGAACTGTATTCCTCATCATTCTCATCTTTATCCTTTTTTATGGAGCATTGACTGAACATGTAATGCATTTTCATCATTCACTAACTGAGCTATGTTCCCATGTGTTTTCTTCATTGCCAGAATCTGACCAACCAATACATGACCAACAATGCCTCAGTACCAGAGTCTAGGATGGGGTCCAATGGCTTCTTGCCAAGCCTCTGAAACCTCATTAGGAGAGTCCAATCCATGTTCTTTTGAGAATTGATACACCATGAGCTAGGCTTGAGGGTTCCAGCTAAGCCCACCTTGTCCACACCTCCCATTACATGTACCACCTCCTCTCCCATGATCAATGCCTCCTTTCCATGTTCCATCTCCTCTCATGGATGACATCTTTGCAGGCAGGTCTGTAGCTGAGATACCAGCCAGATAGAGGTCTATGTTTGGTTAGAGAGTAACTTCTTAAGCTGGTGTAGGCCTTCCAACATGGAGTTAATGCTGTTTTAGGGGACATATTCAACAGTATCACCTAATCCCAGCTGGCCACTTATGTTTCATCTGGTTTTCTCAAAAGGGATTCTATCAGGTGAAGATTGGATGTCACTATTTTTTTTTTCTCCAGCTATTGCTCATCTCCATAAACTATTCACAGGGTACAACTGCAAGAGATCTGAACTTACAAAGTGCTAAGTGTGCGGTCATATTCCTACCACTTCTTCTGGGGGACTGAAATTCCTCTTATTGGGGTTCACCTCAATGACTCTGAATGAACGGGTCCCTTTTTGGGGCAAAGTGTGCAAAGAGCACTAATTATTCCTGGAAATGCTAAGACATCGACACTAAAGTGTAACAATGGGCAAAATCAATAATTACATAAATGGTGCAATCTGTCATTAGCATAAACGTTTTATGTTTTCTGAGTCTCCCCTTGTAACATTTTTATTACCTGTTGACCCTCCCAGTAGATCTGTTTTTTTCTGCTTCATGTAGAAGGCCAAGCTATTTGGAAAAAATTAAAGTTGGGGGGGTAGAAAACACCATATAACACTGCTGGGGGTGCTTACAACTGTCAACTTCCATTCATATGGGGGGTTGAACCTAATAGAAATCCTGTTGCTGTAACTGCTGAAGAAGCGTTAGCTGGAGTTGGACTTTACTTGTTGTGTGTCTTACTTATAATCTATCTAAGACTTCCCTGTACAGGGTGACAACGCTGCTGTGTAATGTTCCTGCAGAATGATCAGGGTTGTCACCCTGTTACAGAAGGTGGAGAAATAACAGATCTACAGACAGGACCAACAACTGATACAACTATGTTGCAGAGGGAACTCTGGGAATGCTAATGACAGATTGCATTACACATTCAGTTAGCAGACTTCCTGCTGTTGGTCTTCTGTTTGAATTGTGTTCTGATATTTACTGTCCTGCTGTAAAAGGTGTAAATGATTGCCCACATGTTTCCTGTAGTAGCAGGGACTACAAACTCATATCAGGAATATTAGGATGGGTACTTACCCAAGGGGATCACCTTTTTGGATTTGTAAGAAACATTTCACATGGTTTCTGAAATTCCATTAATGACACCGACAAGGGGAGTCTCACTTACTTCACTAACAATAGGAGAGCCAATCACAGGCCAGTAACATTTCATGGTTTCTCAATAGAAACAATTGAGTACTGTCCGTGATACTTTTTTTATTTATTTGCACTAACATACAATTTTGAGGACAAGCTTTCGGGGAATGTCTCCTTCTTCAAGGTCTAAGCAGTACTACTCACAAAGTTAGCAGAATGTTAGAAGAGATGAAAGAAAAAAAAAAGGAGGCTAGAGATAAGATGCAGTCAAAGCGAGGGGGTAGGGGGGGATACTACACTCACACAGAGGGAGTCAAGCTACAGCTAATAGTCATAAAACTGTTGGATAATGGTTGAGGAATCCCATGTCCAAATTCAGGCCGTTATCTCTTGTGTCAAATAGAATTATCATTCTTAGTTCAAAAGTTTTTCTTTCCTGAATGGATTTGAAATTTCCTTTAAGTACTAAAACATTGAGGTCTCCCATTGTGTGGTCTGGTTGGGTGAAATGGTGTCCTACAGGTGTGCACAGGTCATCTTCTTTATGTTCCTTGATGGTATGTCTGTGCAGATTCATCCTTGTTTGCAACTTCTGTCCTGTTTCACCAACATAGGATCCTTTGCTGCATTTTCTGCACTGGATAAGGTACACAACATTACTAGAGGTGCAGCTGTATGATCCGGAGATATTGAAGATCCCTTTTGAGTGTCGGACACTTTTTGATGGATGATTTGGTTGCACAGTTTGCAGCGTTTCTTATTGCAGGGTTTGCTTCCATTATTTGTGACATCATCATCAGAAGAAAGTTTCCTACTGATTAGTTTATTTCTGAGGTTGGGGGGTTGGGGAAGTTGCAAACAAGGATGAATTTGCACAGACGTACCATCAAGGAACATAAAGAAGATGACCTCTGCACAACTGTAGGACACCATTTCAGTCAGGCGATGGTCCTGGTGGTCATGGTCTTGTTCTCCTTCAGGTCCTCTCACCTTGTACATGGTGGCATGGTCTTGTTGTGTGGGAATGAGCAGGAGGGGCTCGGGGTTCTCTTGTACCCAATCAGCTTGTTGTGGATGAAAGATGAAAGTGTCTTCTGGGAATTTACAGGGATTTGGATGTTTAGAGTGTTACAAAAGTGGGCGTGGCTTGTGTTAATGAGGGGTGTGTCATATGTTAGTCAGTTTTTTAGAATAGATTATATAAATGGTGTAAATAGATCAACAATTTATCTCTTTTCTTCTGTTGTTAAAGTGTCACATTTAATAAAGTTGAATTATAATTTCATCACACAATACCGTGGTCTGGGTTCTTCTACAACACATCCCCCCAAACATGTTCTCTTCCAGTTATAGGGGTCTGGTGGAATGGGACACCAGCTGATGGTATCTCTTAGGCCCCTTGTACATGGGGGGTCCAGCCCCTGTGGGTGCAATGCTGGCATTATAATACACCTGGTAGGCACAGGTACAGCGTCCAGCCCCGCTGCCTGCAGCCTGTCAAAGTCTACACTACAGCTGGACGGGGCTCAATGCTGCACCACGTTTACCTCGTGTTTAGGGCGCTTCGTGTTCAGGGAGAAATGACCGCCATCCTGATCAGACAAAGCATAAAGAAGATGTAGTCAGGTGCAGTCTGCTTCTTCTACTGTAGGGGGCACCCAACCAGGGGGACATCCCAGCCTGGAGAGGAAGTCGGGGGACACTTGGTTTCTCTGTGGTTTCCCGGTTCCTGTAGACTGTGTGGAATGAACGGGTCCATGGAGTCCTGGAGACATTTTTAATTTTTTGGTTTACATGTTTTAAAAACCATTTATACCTTAAAATTACTTAAAACCCCAAATATTATATATATTTCTTCACAACAGCAGACACACTAGAGGATAAATTGTTAGTAGTTCTGATGTTTTATGATTTTTATTATTTTACACAATATTAGTGCAATGATTTATGAAAGGTACAATTTCAGTTAAAAATACAGTAAAGTTAATTTCTGGGACATAAATGTAATTTATTATCTAAGGTTTCAGTAAAATATAAAAGATACATTTGCCCGCACTGAATATAATGGGATCCCACATAACAGTCGCTGTTCATATTCAGAATTCCTTTCTTACAATGGGATCTTGTGTCCGGATAAAATCTTTTATAGATCCCTTGTGACATTGTGTTCTCATTGTAAAATCCTAGATTTGTAAATCTGTCGCTGATATTTATAATGGTTTTGTCCAGAAAAAGAATGGAGTGATGTGGAGAGATGGAAACATATGTATAGATGAAAGATTGGTCTGTTGACTCCCCAGAGCTCCTTTCCATGAGAGATGTTTGATCCCCCCCCCAGAGCTGAACAATGGTACGTTCCTGAATGGCCAGGCTGCTGGTTTGTTGAATCCAGAGTCTACATACAAGATGCCTCCACAGTGTACATTGATGGGGCTGAGAAGGCTGGTACATGTTGTTCATTTGCTCCGGGTGCAGGAGATAGGACAGAATCCCATTGTTGCCGGGTGTCCTCGCTTTCCTCAATTCTGTACTCACTTCATTTACAAAAGCAAACTATGTGAGTGGAGAAGGTGATTGTATCCGGCTGGAGCTCAGACCTGACAGGGACTTCGGGATTTTGGGCCTCTAACGTCTAAGACAAATATAGTCTGAGTTGGAGAGAAGATAAAATATCATTTCTTCTCAGAGACATTCTGAGGGGTTTTCCACAATTTGTAATTGCTGACAATTCTTTTGTGGACATTCAGCTGTCAGGGGGGAAACCTGCCGACAGATGAGGAGTCATCGGTTAGGGGTGTGACCGCCTGATTTCCAGCCAATCATTAACAACCAGATATATTTCACACAGAATTCAGATCAGTCCATCAATTGTCAACAGATGAGAATTCAGAGAAAGCTCCACCCTCATTCCTTCTCTGCCAATCAAGGATCTCACTCCAGTTACCCAGTCACCGTGGGCATGATTTCCTTGACATCCATCATTGGGATAAAATAAGCCCCATTGTTGGTGTCAGTGAGATAAAATAAACCCCATTGTTGGTGTCAGTGAGATAAAATAAGCCCCATTGTTGGTGTCAGTGAGATAAAATAAGCTCCATTGTTGGTGTCAGTGAGAATAAAGTGTACGCCCAGCATTGGTGGACAGTGGTGGTACTTATCTGATCCCACCCTCCCACTACCTCTCTGCTGATGTCAGAATTATACTTTCACTGTAGGAAAGGAGATGACGGCTCCCAGCAGTCGGGTATAATTGCAGTGCCTGGTGATGGAACCCAGAGAAAGTTCCGGAGTCATCACCTCACTGCCACTCTAAAGAGTCGTGGAACCAACCAGTCATGGAAAGGATCAATGGAGAACATTTGGAAACAACAAAGGTTCAAACTATGAGACATTTCTTGGAGCTGCAGTTCCTCTGAGCTTCACCAGGTGATGACCTCCCTTCTACCCAGACAGGAAGTGATGTCAGGTACAGACAGGAAGTGATGTCAGGTACAGACGGGAAGTGATGTCAGGAACAGAAAGGAAGTGATGTTAGGTACAAATGGGAAGTGATGTCAGGTACAGACAGGGCTGTATATGATATATTCATGGCCAATGCGCTCTGTACACAAGGCTGTATATTATATACTCCTGACCACTGCGCTCTGTACACAAGGCTGTATATTATATACTCCTGACCACTGCACTCTGTACACAGGGCTGTATATTATATACTCCTGACCACTGCACTCTGTACACAGGGCTGTATATGACATGTTCCTGACCACTGCACTCTGTATGATGGGCTGTACGTGACATGTTCCAAACCACTGCACTCCTTTTGCTGAGCCATGTATGACATGTTCCTGACCAATGACCACTTCTAAATGCTGGGCTGTATAAGACATGATCTTACGCACTGTGCGCTGTACATGACATACTACTTCTGACTACTTCACTCTGTATGAGGACTGTATATCATCTACTCCTGACCACTACACTCTGGGATGTAAATCACATACTGACCACTACACTCTGTATTCTGGGATGTAAATCACATACTCCTGACCACTACACTGTACTCTGGAATGGAAATCACATACTCCTGACCACTACACTCTGTACTCTGGAATGGAAATCACATACTCCTGACTAGAGATGAGCGAAGTATTCAAAAATTCGATTCGGCTGATTCGCCAAATTTGCGAATAAATTTGATTCGAGTCGAATATATTCGCTGCGAATTTAACTTATAAAAGGGTGTTTCTAGGCTTCAGAGAGCCTTTATATTAGTGCAGAACACTGTACCTTTAATTTAAATGCCCTTGGAGTCTGCTGGGGAAGAGAAATAATACTGTCAGTCAGTATGACATGCAGATGAGTGCCGTCGATCTTAGAATCACCGCACACTTCACTCATTTGGGCAGTCACGGGGTCAAAACCAGAGTGTGGAGCCACAGTGTGGCGGTGGAGGCAGCAGCAATGGGAGGCCATACAGCAGCCTATGACAAAATGGAACCCACCAGCAGTGTGCGGAGACCTGAAAGTGGCACATGGCAGAGTGTGGCGATGGAGACAGCAGCAATGGGAGGCCGTACAGGGACCCATGACACACTCTGGACCTGGCAGCAGCATGAGGAGGCGGTAAAGGGGCCCATGACAGATTACGGGCCTGGCAGCAGCATGAGGAGTCGGTACGGGGGCCCATGGCAGATTACGGGCCTGGCAGCAGCAATGGGAGGCCATACAGCACCCTATGACAAAATGGAACCCACCAGCAGTGTGCGGAGACCTGAAAGTGGCTCATGGCAGAGTGTGGCGATGGAGACAGCAGCAATGGGAGGCCGTACAGGGACCCATGACACACTCTGGACCTGGCAGCAGCATGAGGAGGCGGTACAGGGGCCCATGACAGATTACGGGCCTGGCAGCAGCATGAGGAGTCGGTACGGGGGCCCATGGCAGATTACGGGCCTGGCAGCAGCAATGGGAGGCCATACAGCACCCTATGACAAAATGGAACCCACCAGCAGTGTGCGGAGACCTGAAAGTGGCACATGGCAGAGTGTGGCGATGGAGACAGCAGCAATGGGAGGCCGTACAGGGACCCATGACACACTCTGGACCTGGCAGCAGCATGAGGAGGCGGTACAGGGGCCCATGACAGATTACGGGCCTGGCAGCAGCATGAGGAGTCGGTACGGGGGCCCATGGCAGATTACGGGCCTGGCAGCAGCAATGGGAGGCCATACAGCACCCTATGACAAAATGGAACCCACCAGCAGTGTGCGGAGACCTGAAAGTGGCACATGGCAGAGTGTGGCGATGGAGACAGCAGCAATGGGAGGCCGTACAGGGACCCATGACACACTCTGGACCTGGCAGCAGCATGAGGAGGCGGTACAGGGGCCCATGACAGATTACGGGCCTGGCAGCAGCATGAGGAGTCGGTACGGGGGCCCATGGCAGATTACGGGCCTGGCAGCAGCAATGGGAGGCCATACAGCACCCTATGACAAAATGGAACCCACCAGCAGTGTGAGGAGACCTGAAAGTGGCACATGGCAGAGTGTGGCGATGGAGACAGCAGCAATGGGAGGCCGTACAGGGACCCATGACACACTCTGGACCTGGCAGCAGCATGAGGAGGCGGTACAGGGGCCCATGACAGATTACGGGCCTGGCAGCAGCATGAGGAGTCGGTACGGGGGCCCATGGCAGATTACGGGCCTGGCAGCAGCAATGGGAGGCCATACAGCACCCTATGACAAAATGGAACCCACCAGCAGTGTGCGGAGACCTGAAAGTGGCACATGGCAGAGTGTGGCGATGGAGACAGCAGCAATGGGAGGCCGTACAGGGACCCATGACACACTCTGGACCTGGCAGCAGCATGAGGAGGCGGTACAGGGGCCCATGACAGATTACGGGCCTGGCAGCAGCATGAGGAGTCGGTACGGGGGCCCATGGCAGATTACGGGCCTGGCAGCAGCAATGGGAGGCCATACAGCACCCTATGACAAAATGGAACCCACCAGCAGTGTGCGGAGACCTGAAAGTGGCACATGGCAGAGTGTGGCGATGGAGACAGCAGCAATGGGAGGCCGTACAGGGACCCATGACACACTCTGGACCTGGCAGCAGCATGAGGAGGCGGTACAGGGGCCCATGACAGATTACGGGCCTGGCAGCAGCATGAGGAGTCGGTACGGGGGCCCATGGCAGATTACGGGCCTGGCAGCAGCAATGGGAGGCCATACAGCACCCTATGACAAAATGGAACCCACCAGCAGTGTGAGGAGACCTGAAAGTGGCACATGGCAGAGTGTGGCGATGGAGACAGCAGCAATGGGAGGCCGTACAGGGACCCATGACACACTCTGGACCTGGCAGCAGCATGAGGAGGCGGTACAGGGGCCCATGACAGATTACGGGCCTGGCAGCAGCATGAGGAGTCGGTACGGGGGCCCATGGCAGATTACGGGCCTGGCAGCAGCAATGGGAGGCCATACAGCACCCTATGACAAAATGGAACCCACCAGCAGTGTGCGGAGACCTGAAAGTGGCACATGGCAGAGTGTGGCGATGGAGACAGCAGCAATGGGAGGCCGTACAGGGACCCATGACACACTCTGGACTGGCAGCAGCATGAGGAGGCGGTAAAGGGGCCCATGACAGATTACGGGCCTGGCAGCAGCATGAGGAGTCGGTACGGGGGCCCATGGCAGATTACGGGCCTGGAAGCAGCAATGGGATGCCATACAGCACCCTATGACAAAATGGAACCCACCAGCAGTGTGAGGAGACCTGAAAGTGGCACATGGCAGAGTGTGGCGATGGAGACAGCAGCAATGGGAGGCCGTACAGGGACCCATGACACACTCTGGACCTGGCAGCAGCATGAGGAGGCGGTACAGGGGCCCATGACAGATTACGGGCTTGGCAGCAGCATGAGGAGTCGGTACGGGGGCCCATGGCAGATTACAGGCCTGGCAGCAGCAATGGGAGGCCATACAGCACCCTATGACAAAATGGAACCCACCAGCAGTGTGCGGAGACCTGAAAGTGGCACATGGCAGAGTGTGGCGATGGAGACAGCAGCAATGGGAGGCCATACAGGGACCCATGACACACTCTGGACCTAGCAGCAGCATGAGGAGGCGGTACAGGGGCCCATGACAGATTACGGGCCTGGCAGCAGCATGAGGAGTCGGTACGGGGGCCCATGGCAGAGTACGGGCCTGGCAGCAGCAATGGGAGGCCATACAGCACCCTATGACAAAATGGAACCCACCAGCAGTGTGAGGAGACCTGAAAGTGGCACATGGCAGAGTGTGGCGATGGAGACAGCAGCAATGGGAGGCCGTACAGGGACCCATGACACACTCTGGACCTGGCAGCAGCATGAGGAGGCGGTACAGGGGCCCATGACAGATTACGGGCCTGGCAGCAGCATGAGGAGTCGGTACGGGGGCCCATGGCAGATTACGGGCCTGGCAGCAGCAATGGGAGGCCATACAGCACCCTATGACAAAATGGAACCCACCAGCAGTGTGCAGGTGCAGCACAGCGTGACACCGTTGCGCCCTGCACATGTGATATGCCGGTCGGGTAATGGGACTTGGCACGGGGGTGGCGGCTGAGGACACGGCGGAAGAAGAGGTGGTAGAGGCGGACATCTTTGCTGGACCAAGGACGTGCAAACGTGGAGGCAAAAGCGGCGTGACCTGTCCAAGTTGCTGGTGCGGCTGTGCCGGCACCACGTTCACCCAGTGGGCCCTAAATGACATGTACTGTCCCTGACCGTAGTTACAGCTCCACACGTCGGCACTGCCGTGCACTTTGGCAGAGACCGACATGCTCAAAGACTGGCCCACCATCTCTTCTACATGTGAATGCAGGGCTGGCACTGCCTTTTTGGCGAAGAAATGCCGGCTTGGCACTCTCCACCGCGGCTCGGCACAAGCCATCATTTCTCGGAAAGGTGCTGAGCCCACCACTTGGAAAGGGAGGGACTGCAGAACCAGCAACTTGGACAGGAGGACGTTCAGCTTCTGCACCGTCGGGTGCGTGCTCGCAAACTGTTGTCTCTTGGAAACGGATTCCAAGAAAGACTGCTGACGGAATCCGTGAAGAGGAGTAGCAGGAGAAGGAGCATCTGAACGAGCGGAAGATGCCAACGAGCGACAACTCCCATCAGCAGAGGTGTTGGAGCCTTGACTGGCTGATAGAGGGCGATTGACGTCGGGTGACGGAGCAAGTAACGGAGCGGGGGCTGGGGCAGGCAGAACCGCCGTATCTTTATCACGGTTTTCCCAGGCCACCGAATGGCGACGCTGCATATGCTGACGCAACGCTGTAGTCCCAACATGGGCCCCCTGGCCACGCTTGACTTTCTGGCCACATAGTCGACATACAGCTACGTTTACTTCCTTGGGCGGCTTGACGAAAAATTGCCACACCGCCGAGTAGGAAACTTTGCCCCCGCTACTCCTCACTGGCTGACTGCTACTTCCTCCGTGCACACCGGCACCACTACTGGCCGTGGTGGTAGGCTGCAGTGGAGCTGGTGCTCTACTCCGTGGCCGTTTGCCTCCACTGACACTGCTGCGACCCTGCTGCCTCCTGGGCAACCCACCGACTGTTTTGCTCGCTGCCAAGCTGGCACCCTCTTCTCCTGATGATGCGGAAGCAATAGCCTGATGACGACGAGGCTGCCAAGTGTGATCAGCCTCATCATCATCAATTAGGGTTTCCGCCTCACTACTAGCCCCCTCGGCTGCGTGTGGGTCAGGAGACAGACCTGTCTCTAGACCGGCTACCGAGCCACTCTCCTCGCCAGTACTTCTTCGCCTGGCTGCTGAAGAGGCGGATGTCTCCCCCGTTCCTGACCGCCCTCTGTTAGCTCTTCCTCACTGTACAGTGGGGCTGAGCCCACAGCATGCGATACTTCGCTTGGTGAGGGAACACCAAAGGACAGGGGCAGGTAGAGGACACGTGATTTCAGTGGGCTTGCTCCCGGGCCATGCCAACTAACGGTTGTGTCTGACGTACCCACCGACCATTGGCTGTAGGTGTCAGAGGTGACCTGGGAAGAGTAAGACGACCGAGCCAACCAATCGATGACTGCAGGGTTGTCGGTGGAGACACGACCGCTGGATGACACCGGGAGCACTGGCATCTGGCTGCGACTAGTGCTGCCTCGACCCCTTCCTCTGCTGCCACGTCTGCTCGCTCCTGAAACATTGCCTCCTCTGCCACTCCTCTGCGTGTTGTCTGACATACTCTTTAATTCTATAAGCACCCCAAAAATAACGTAACGATTCTGTGTCCCTGAGTAACGATTCTGTGTCCCTGAGTAACGATTCTGTGTCCCTGTGTAACGATTCTGTGTCCCTCAGTAAAGATTCTGTGTCCCTCAGTAACAATTCTGTGTCCCTGAGTAACGATTCTGTGTCCCTGAGTAACGATTCTGTGTCCCTGAGTAACAATTCTGTGTCCCTGAGTAACGATTCTGTGTGCCTGAGTAACGATTCTGTGTCCCTGAGTAACGATTCTGTGTCCCTGAGTAACGATTCTGTGTCCCTGAGTAACGATTCTGTGTCCCTCAGTAACGATTCTGTGTCCCTGAGTAACAATTCTGTGTCCCTGAGTAACAATTCTGTGTCCCTGAGTAACGATTCTGTGTCCCTCAGTAACGATTCTGTGTCCCTGAGTAACAATTCTGTGTCCCTGAGTAACAATTCTGTGTCTGTCCCTGAGTAACAATTCTGTGTCTGTCCCTGAGTAACAATTCTGTGTCTCTGAGTAACAATTCTGTGTCCCTGAGTAACGATTCTGTGTCCCTGAGTAACGATTCTGTGTCCCTGAGTAACGATTCTGTGTCCCCTGAGTAACGATTCTGTGTCCCTGAGTAACGATTCTGTGTCCCTCAGTAACGATTCTGTGTCCCTGAGTAACAATTCTGTGTCCCTGAGTAACAATTCTGTGTCGCTGAGTAACAATTCTGTGTCTGTCCCTGAGTAACAATTCTGTGTCCCTGAGTAACGATTCTGTGTCCCTGAGTAACGATTCTGTGTCCCTGAGTAACGATTCTGTGTCCCTGAGTAACAATTCTGTGTCCCTGAGTAACGATTCTGTGTCCCTCAGTAACGATTCTGTGTCCCTGAGTAACAATTCTGTGTCCCTGAGTAACAATTCTGTGTCCCTGAGTAACGATTCTGTGTCCCTCAGTAACGATTCTGTGTCCCTGAGTAACAATTCTCTGTCCCTGAGTAACAATTCTGTGTCTGTCCCTGAGTAACAATTCTGTGTCTCTGAGTAACAATTCTGTGTCCCTGAGTAACGATTCTGTGTCCCTGAGTAACGATTCTGTGTCCCTGAGTAACGATTCTGTGTCCCCTGAGTAACGATTCTGTGTCCCTGAGTAACGATTCTGTGTCCCTCAGTAACGATTCTGTGTCCCTGAGTAACAATTCTGTGTCCCTGAGTAACAATTCTGTGTCTGTCCCTGAGTAACAGTTCTGTGTCTGTCCCTGAGTAACAATTCTGTGTCCCTGAGTAACAATTCTGTGTCTGTCCCTGAGTAACAATTCTGTGTCCCTGAGTAACAATTCTGTGTCCTTGAGTAACAATTCTGTGTCCCTGAGTAACGATTCTGTGTCCCTGAGTAACGATTCTGTGTCCCTCAGTAACGATTCTGTGTCCCTGAGTAACAATTCTGTGTCCCTGAGTAACAATTCTGTGTCCCTGAGTAACGATTCTGTGTCCCTCAGTAACGATTCTGTGTCCCTGAGTAACAATTCTGTGTCTGTCCCTGAGTAACAATTCTGTGTCCCTGAGTAACAATTCTGTGTCCCTGAGTAACGATTCTGTGTCCCTCAGTAACAATTCTGTGTCTGTCCCTGAGTAACAATTCTGTGTCCCTGAGTAACAATTCTGTGTCCCTGAGTAACGATTCTGTGTCCCTGACTAACAATTCTGTGTCCCTGAGTAACGATTCTGTGTCCCTCAGTAACAATTCTGTGTCCCTGAGTAACAATTCTGTGTCTGTCCCTGAGTAACAATTCTGTGTCCCTGAGTAACAATTTTGTGTCCCTGAGTAACAATTCTGTGTCCCTGAGTAACAATTCTGTGTCCTTGAGTAACAATTCTGTGTCCCTGAGTAACAATTCTGTGTCTGTCCCTGAGTAACGATTCTGTGTCCCTGAGTAACAATTCTGTGTCCCTGAGTAACAATTCTGTGTCTGTCCCTGAGTAACAATTCTGTGTCCCTGAGTAACGATTCTGTGTCCCTGAGTAACAATTCTGTGTCCCTGAGTAACGATTCTGTGTCCCTGAGTAACGATTCTGTGTCCCTGAGTAACAATTCTGTGTCTGTCCCTGAGTAACGATTCTGTGTCCCTGAGTAACAATTCTGTGTCCCTGAGTAACGATTCTGTGGCCCTAAAGTCTCTGTGGCCCTAACTCTGTCCCTTCATACAGACAGGTCTGTCTCTCTTGAATGACCGGAGGCTAATGGAGAATTCTAAGATGGCCGCGATTTATAGCTCCACCATTACACAGTGCTGGCTGGCTGGCTGCTGATTGGCTAATGCGATCACATGTCATGAATGAATGCATTATGGGTCAGCGCGCCTTGTCTGCGCGCCTTCCCAGAGATCCCCGCTCCGTCGCCACACATGTCGCCGCCATTTTTGGGAAAATTCGATTCGTGCATCCGAAGTTGGCTAATCTTCGGATTCGTCGCGAATCGAATATTTCCCAATCTTCGAAACGAATTCCACTTCGCCATGTTCGATCCGCTCATCTCTACTCCTGACCACTACACTCTGTACTCTGGGATGGAAATCACATACTCCTGACCACTACACTCTATACTCTGGGATGTAAATCACATACTCCTGACCACTACACTCTGTACTCTGGGATGGAAATCACATACTCCTGACCACTACACTCTGTACTCTGGGATGTAAATCACATACTCCTGACCACTACACTCTGCACTCTGGGATGGAAATCACATACTCCTGACCACTACACTCTGTACTCTGGGATGTATATCACACACTCCTGACCACTACACTCTGTACTCTGGGATGGAAATCACATACTCCTGACCACTACACTCTGTACTCTGGGATGGAAATCACATACTCCTGACCACTACACTCTGTACTCTGGGATGTAAATCACATACTCCTGACCACTACACTCTGCACTCTGGGATGGAAATCACATACTCCTGACCACTACACTCTGTACTCTGGGATGTAAATCACATACTCCTGACCACTACACTCTGTACTCTGGGATGTAAATCACATACTCCTGACCACTACACTCTGGGATGTAAATCACATACTCCTGACCACTACACTCTGTACTCTGGGATGGAAATCACATACTCCTGACCACTACATTCTGTACTCTGGGATGTAAATCACATACTCCTGACCACTACACTCTGTGCTCTGGGATGTAAATCACATACTCCTGACCACTGCACTCTGGGATGGAAATCACATACTCCTGACCACTACACTCTGTACTCTGGGAGGTAAATCACATACTCCTGACCACTGCACGTTGTTTGCAGGGCTGTATGAAGTAGTCTCCTGACCCCTGCACTCTGGGCCATTATTCATGGTGAACCAGAAACTGGATGACCTGCAAAGGCTTGTAAAGTGTCTCCTGTGAGAAATGTTTGGCCCCCAAAGATCCCCATCATGGCCCCGACACACACATTTCATTTCACTCAATCAATTCTTTATTATAGTTTTACTTCTAACAAGATTGTAATCATAGAATCAGGAAATAACAAAGGAAGGAATCCGATTGGTCAGGGAGATCCCTTGTCTGGAATGTGGGGGCGGAGTCATTATTATTGGTGTACAATACAATACACAACGTGTTCCATTATTATAACAAAGTATTGTAGAAAAGATCCCAACATGTGACATGGCTGAATGAATGCTGGTCATATTAGTTCATCTATTCTCTAAGTGGGGCGGTATCTATTGGGCCAATCCCTTTTACAAACCACACATAATATTGCCCTTCAAAGTGAAAACAGAAACGATTTGCACAATATCAAAGAGTAGAAATATTTTCCGGTGGATCCCCTCTACCCAGACCCCATATGTAGACATAGAACAACAAGCTGTGTTCCCTCTCGTGCCGCACTCCTCCAACCACCCAAACCCACACAGAAGCCAAGGGAAATAATGAGAGGAAAGTTCCCCCCTAGTTTGGGGCGGAGTTCTCCTTCCCTCCTGTTGGGGGATGGGAGAAGGATGGACTGAAGACAGAGAGACGCTTCGGGGTCACCACTGTTCTGTAGAGCCTTGAAATGAAGGACATTAACTTCAGAAGTTCTTGTTGTCTGTGTAAAGTTCCCCGATAACGAGATCTGGGCTCTCCCGGCTTCTAGCTCTGTAACCCGCTATATCATTATCAGGAAACGCAACTCCGACACCCAAGAAGGGCTGAAGTTGTGTCCTTCATTTCCAGGATCTACTGACCACTCTGCACCCCGACATTTACTGCACTTCATCCATGTCTTTGGGGGCCTCTCATCTCCTTATCAACTGTTTCTTCCATGATGAAGATCAGCCATGGAGTATATCTGAGGTGTATATCAGGGTGTGCTTCTTCCCCACATGAGATCTGGGATGTCCAGCAACATTCATCTAGAAGACATTTCCCGCACTCAAGGCACTAATACACCTCCAGGGTTGTGTGGGACCCCTGATGTACAGGAAGGCAGGACTTCAGTGAGGAACAATTCCCTCACTCAGGACAGGAAAGTGGCTTCTCCCCCATGTGAGATCTCTGATGTCTGGAAAGATGGGACTTCCGTGAAAAACATTTCCCACACACGGGACAGGAAAACGGCTTCTCTCCTGTGTGAAATCGCTGATGTGTGCAAAGATGTGACTTCTGTGAAAAACATTTCCCACACTCAGGACAGGAATATGGCTTATCCCCTGTGTGAGATCTTTGATGTGTGTAAAGACTGGACTTCTGTGAAAAACATTTCCCACACTCAGGACAGGAATATGGCTTCTCCCCTGTGTGAGATCTCTGATGTTTGTAAAGATCGGACTTAATTGAAAAACATTTCCCACACTCAGAACAGGAATATGGCTTCTCCCCTGTGTGAGATCTCTGATGTTTGCAAAGATCAAACTTCATTGAAAAACATTTCCCACACTCAGAACAGGAATATGGCTTCTCCCCTGTGTGAGATCTCTGATGTTTGTAAAGATCGGACTTAATTGAAAAACATTTCCCACACTCAGGACAGGAATATGGCTTCTCCCCTTTGTGAGATCTCTGATGTTTGCAAAGATCGAACTTCAATGAAAAACATTTCCCACACTCAGAAGAGGAATATGGCTTCTCCCCCGTGTGAGATCGCTGATGTTTATGAAGACTGGACCTATCTGAAAAACATTTCCCGCACATAGTACAGGAGAACCTCTTCCCTGTTGGAAGGCTGGCCCGGTCCCGCACAGTCTGAGGTTCCTCAGGATATGAGGAATCCGATGGTCCATCTACACTGGGTGGTGCCAGATGGACATTGGAGGGAGCCGGGTTTTCTCCTGGACTATACTGTGTGATATCCTCATCTTCTACTTTCCAGTCTGGAGACAAAGTGAGACAATCCTCGGAGGTTTTCCTCATCTCCCGGCCATGGACTAAAATACAAAGACAAAGAGGATTACTAGACAGGAGCTGATTGGTTCCCCCAAACCAGGACTCCGCCCACATAAGGCAGCTTGGTCTCTGAGGAGCTTACAATTCCACCCTCAAGGGAACTAGGAAATGGCTCCTCTAATCTCCTACCAGGTCATTTCTTTATTCATGGACCTTAGTCAGAGAGTGAGGAAACAACCAGAACTGACTTTTATAGGAGGGACAGTGATGAGGGGATTATAGGACGAGGGTCCCCACCCCCTCTATCACTCATCGCCATCTTCCCAACACAAGAAGTACTGCACTTCCTTATTTAGTCCATGATTTAGTCATGAAGAACAGGGGGGCTGAGCCCCACCAGAGGTCAGAGAGTGAGGATGGGGGAGAACAACCAAGATGAAGACTGGACTGATACTGAAGACCACCATCATTGGGGTATTGGCTCCTCCCTCATTATCACTATCTGTTTAAGGGTCCAAAGTTGGAGGATGTTATCACATTATTATCACCATGTAAAAGTCTGTGCTCCAATCACATCATCCGATATAAAATGTCCAGCTGGTAGGAAATGGGGGAACAAAAGAGAATCCATATTATGTGTATATATAGAAGTGGGGGGAGGGGAGAGAGCAGAAGTCAGGAATATGGAATGGACAACATAGAATATATAGTGCAGGGGTCAGGAGTATATAATGTACAACATAGAGTATATAGTGCAGGGGTCAGGAGGATGTAATGTACAATATACAGTATATAGTGCAGGGGTCAGGAGTATGTAATGTACAACACAGAGTATATAGTGCTGGGGTCAGGAGTATGTAATGTACAACAGAGTATATAGTGCAGGGGTCAGGAGTATGTAATGTACAACATAGAGTATATAGTGCTGGGGTCAGGAGTATGTAATGTACAACATAGAGTATATAGTGCAGGGGTCAGGAGTATGTAATGTACAACATAGAGTATATAGTGCAGGGCTCAGGAGTATGTAATGTACAACATAGAGTATATAGTGCTGGGGTCAGGAGTATGTAATGTACAACATAGAGTATATAGTGCAGGGGTCAGGAGTATGTAATGTACAACATAGAGTATATAGTGCAGGGGTCAGGAGTATATAATGTACAACAGAGTATATAGTGCAGGGGTGTCTGTGGACGTGGTATACTTGGACAGAGGGGTGATTGATTTGAAGATAGGCTGCACAGGATGAGGGAGTCACCTCACCCCTCTGCCCCTTGTCACCTCCTCACATCTTGATGTGGCCTTTGAAGGCAGACCGTGCAGGATGGGGGGAAGTGACCGCTGCGATGGCCCTCACACCTCTAGGGCCGCATAGCCGAGGAGGGGTGACACACCGCTGAGAGATTCCAGAGTGGGGCCGCCAACCAGTCGATGCGCGCCCCCTGGCAGGTACAGTGTTGGCCCAAGACTTTTCTGTGCTCTGCGCCCACCAGGAGACAAAGGCCCGAGTCAAGGGGGCATGCCACTTTGCCCTGGCAAAGCGGCACTGGGCTGGACATTGCCGGGGCAACTGGGAAGCATCCTGGCTTTTGCCAGGCCAGTGCAGGAACCAGTTATATGTCTTCTATCTCCGCCACTGCTGGACTCGCAAGCCATTTGGAGGTCCGGGTGGGGACTGGACCTCCGAAGTCATTCCTGCTGAGCACTCTGCAGGAGACCCCCCCAAAGGTAAGGACTATTATCCACTGCCACTCTGCAGAATGCTCCAGGGTTGGGAGTACCCGCTGCCCCTCTGCTAAATACTCCAGGGTTGGGAGTATCCGCTTCCTCCCTGCTAATACTCCAGGACTGGGAGTACCCGCTGTTACTCTGCTAATTCTCTGGGCTAGAACTGCTTTGCTGTTGGCCCCACGATACTCTGCCTAATACTCTGGGGCCCGGATTACCCGCTCTGCTGTGTGCTGAGGAGTTTTGCCCTCCCTGCTGTCGCCTGCTGTGAGCCAGGACATCCCTGCCAGAACCATGAGTGTCTGCAAGCCGCCTACCTTCCTGGAAGCCACCTGCTGCAGAGTGCCTGCAAGCCACCTATCGTGAGTGTCCCTAGAAGCCATGAACTGCCCCCTATTGTGCGCTCAGACCGCCCTTGTCATGATCTGCCCCTATTGTGTGCTCAGACCACCCTTGTCATGATCTGCCCCTATTGTGTGCTCAGAACCCCCTTATCATGATCTGCCCCTATTGTGTGCTCAGACCACCCTTGTCATGATCTGCCCCTATTGTGTGCTCAGACCACCCTTGTCATGATCTGCCCCTATTGTGTGCTCAGACTACCCTTGTCATGAACTGCCCCTATTGTATGCTCAGAACCCCCTTGCCATGAACTGACCCTATTGTGTGCTCAGACTGCCCTTGTCATGATCTGCCCCTATTGTGTGCTCAGACCGCCCTTGTCATGAACTGCCCCTATTGTGTGCTCAGACCACCCTTGTCATGAACTGCCCCTATTGTGTGCCCAGACCACCCTTGTCATGAACTGCCCCTATTGTGTGGTCAGACCGCCCTTGTCATGAACCGCCCCTATTGTGTGCTCAGACCGCCCTTGTCATGAACTGCCCCTATTGTGTGCTCAGACCGCCCTTGTCATGAACTGCCCCTATTGTGTGCTCAGACTACCCTTGTCATGAACTGCCCCTATTGTGTGCTCAGACCACCCTTGTCATGAACTGCCCCTATTGTGTGCTCAGACTACCCTTGTCATGAACTGCCCCTATTGTGTGCTCAGACCGCCCTTGTCATGAACTGCCCCTATTGTGTGCTCAGACCGCCCTTGTCATGAACTGCCCCTATTGTGTGCTCAGACCGCCCTTGTCATGAACTGCCCCTATTGTGTGCTCAGACTACCCTTGCTTGAACTGCCCCATTGCGTGCCTGGATTATAGCTACCTGGACTGTCCCCCTGAGTTCTTGAGCCATCGCTACCCAAATCAAGCCCCACAGCCAAAGTCCTGCTGAGTCCCTGTGAGACTGATGTTGTCCCTAGAGAGCTGTGCTGAGGGCTGTGCTGAGGTCAGACACCACAGCCAAGGTCCCACTGAGTCCCCGTTAGCCTTCTTACCATGAGTGTCTCTACAAGCCGCATGTTGCGGAGTGCCTTGAACTGCCCTGATTGAATGCCTTCCATAGTTCAATAAAGCTTTGTATGTTTACCACTGTGGACGTGGTATACTTGGACAGAGGGGTGGGTGTGGACATGGTATGCTTGGACAGAGGGGTAGCGGTGGATGTGGTGTACTTGGACAGAGGGGTGGTGGTGGACGTGGTATACTTGGACAGAGGGGTGGGTGTGGACATGGTATGCTTGGACAGAGGGGTAGCAGTGGATGTGGTGTACTTGGACAGAGGGGTGGCGGTGGACGTGGTATACTTGGACAGAGGGGTGGGTGTGGACATGGTATGCTTGGACAGAGGGGTGGCGGTGGACGTGGTATACTTGGACAGAGGGGTAGCGGTGGATGTGGTATACTTGGACAGAGGGGTGGCGGTGGACGTGGTATACTTGGACAGAGGGGTGGCGGTGGACGTGGTATACTTGGACAGAGGGGTGGCGGGGGACGTGGTATACTTGGACAGAGGGGTGGCGGGGGACGTGGTATACTTGGACAGAGGGGTGGCGGTGGACGTGGTGTACTTGGACAGAAGGATGGCGGTGGACGTGGTATACTTGGACAGAGGGGTGGCGGTGGACGTGGTATACGTGGACAGAGGGGTGGCGGTGGACGTGGTATACTTGGACAGAGGGGTGGCGGTGGACGTGGTACACTTGGACAGAGGGGTGGCGGTGGACGTGGTTCACTTGGACAGAGGGGTGGCGGTGGACGTGGTACACTTGGACAGAGGGGTGGTGGTGGACGTGGTATACTCGGACAGAGGGGTGGCGGTGGACGTGGTATACTTGGACACAGTTCCCCACACACGGCTAATGTGTAAGGTAAAGTCTATGGGCTGGAAAAATCAGAATGTAAATGGATAGAAAACTGGCTAAAAGATCGTATTCAGAGAGTAGTGGTTAATGATTCATACACTGAATGGTCTAGGGGTGTCAGTGGTGTACCCCAAGGTTCAATGTTATTAGTGGGGTACACCAAGGTTCAGTGTTATTAGTGGGGTACCCCAAGGATCAGTGTTATTAGTGGTGTACCCCAAGGTTCAGTGTTAGTGGGGTACCCCAAGGTTCAGTGTTGTTAGTGGGGTATCCCAAGGTTCAGTGTTGTTAGTGGGGTATGTAGCAAATGAGCATACAGAGATGGACGCGGTCATCCATCTTGCTTAGGATCCTCCATCTTGTATCATTTCTATTCCCAAGTCAGCTTCCCTCCAATTCCCCCCCCCCTCTCAGGAATGTGGTGTGTATGATGCCAGAGATCACAGGCACAGTGGGAGAGTTCCAGGGTTATAAATCCCATCCTAGCTGGTGCCTGGATGTCTGTTAGCTTCTCAATCTGAGATATTGTAAAACCATAAACCAGTCCTTCACTGAGCTTCAAAGACTTTCCAGCTAGCTATAAAACGGACTCACATTTATAAATCCCCTTTTCCATATAATTTTATATCTGGAGATATGAAAGACTTACATGAAAACCAGGAATATATTCAGATCGGTCACTTCAATACAAGTTGTCTGATACCTTGCACCCCCTAGTTGGAATCTACAGGAGAGCAGAAAACGATATCTCCTTAACCGTCCCAAGCAGGTATGTCATATTTCATATCTAAACGTTCAGCAGATCATTCTGCATATTAATCTACTAGTGGCTAGGCTGCTACATGCACCGAGGGTAAATTATTGATCATGATATTAATTGGGAGGGATTTTGGTTCTAGCTTGGGTCTCCGCCTGCAACACCCTCCCCAAATGAGGCGATTGGTTCTCTGCTTCAAGGAGACACCCTGCTGAGTTCCTAGAAAGGATGTTATGCTTGGAGCACAAAATTAAGTTGAGTAGGTCGGGTTGAAGTTGAAGAATCCTCCCTTTTAACATCGGAACTAACTTTGGGAGATAAGGCACCCTTTTGGCTCAGGACCTTAAATCTGCGTAACCCAGGACTTTTGGCAAGTACTCTACCTCCCTAAACTTCTTTCTGTTATCTCTTTGCTGTGTTATTGCTCTCTGTATTTATATATATATAAACCTCTATATATCTCTGTCTGCAGTGACCGTGGTATATAGACGATTATCCAATCATCATAGTGTTATAACTGATATTGCCGAGTTTCCTCTTTCTCTGTACAAAAGGAGGTGGTGGCAGTGTGAAGGGTTAATTGTGTAATTAACCTAACCCAGTAACAATCACTCTTTAGGCTGCAGGTACACAGATTGTGGTCCATTAGCTGGAAAATCTTTGTGCAGGGAGCAGCTGGGCGTGGCATTGTTATGCACGTGACAGCGCGGATTTAGATTGGCCAGTCCTTCGGTCACAAGTTTGATGAGAAGGGCTGGGGTCTGACGCCGCGATTGTTACAGGGTACTCCAAGGTTAGAAGGGGGACTCCAAGGTTCAGTGTTAGTGGGGTACCCTGAGGTTCAATATTATTACTGGGGTACCCCAAGGTTCAGTGTTATTAGTGGGGTACCCCAAAGCTCATTCCTAACCTCGGAAACCACTAAGCAACTTATTCCCTCCCTTGTTATATCTCGCCTTGACTATTGTAACTCCCTCCTCATTGGCCGACCTCATCGCAGGCTATCCCCTCTTCAGTCTATCATGAATGCTTCTGCCAGACTCATCCACCTTACTAACTCTCTGCCAATCCCTCCACTGGCCTCCATTCAGTGTCCTCCACTCCTCTCTTCCAATCCCTCTACTGGCCTCCATTCAGTGTCCTCCACCCCTCTCTGCCAATCCCTCCACTGGCCTCCATTCAGTGTCCTCCTCTGTCCTGACATTTGGGGGGATATCTGTACTGTTCTGACATTTGGGGGGATATCTGTACTGTTCTGACATTCGGGGGGATATCTGTCCTGACATTTGGGGGATATCTGTACTGTTCTGACATTTGGGGGGATATCTGTACTGTTCTGACATTCGGGGGGATATCTGTCCTGACATAGGGGGATATCTGTACCGTCCTGACATTTGGGGGATATCTGTACCGTCCTGACATTTGGGGGATATCTGTACCGTCCTGACATTTGGGGGATATCTGTACCGTCCTGACATTTGGGGGATATCTGTACCGTCCTGACATTTGGGGGATATCTGTACCGTTCTGACATTTGGGGGATATCTGTACCGTTCTGACATTTGGGGGATATCTGTACTGTCCTGACATTTGGGGGATATCTGTACCGTCCTGACATTTGGGGGATATCTGTACTGTTCTCACATTCTTGGATCTGAAGAAATGAGATTGGCTGTCAGTACTTCAGGATTAATCAATATTCAGATATCTCCCAGAGTTTGTGAACTCTATAACTTTCCTACAGACTAAATCATAAATACTAATTTGGGTTATTTTCACCAAAGACATGTAGCAGAATACATCTCGGCCTAAATTTATGAAGAACAATTATTTATTTGCAAATGTTTATAACAGAAACAAAGAAAAACACTTTTTTTCCCCAGAATTTTTGGTCTTTTTTTGTTAATTTAGCAAAAAATAAAAACCCCAGCGGTGATTAAATACCACCAAAAGAAAGCTCTAGTTGTGTGAAGAAAAAGATAAAATTTTAGTTTGGGTACAATGTTGTATGACCGCGCAATTGTCATTCAAAGTGTGATAGCGCTGAAACCTGAAAATTGGCCTGGGCAGGAAGGGGGTAAAAGTGCCTGGTATGGAAGGGGTTAGAGGGGTACCCCAAGGTTCAGTGTTATTAATGGGGTACCCCAAGGTTCAGTGTTATTAGTGGTGTACCCCAAGGTTCAGTGTTATTAGTGGGGGACCCCAAAGTTCAGTGTTATTAGTGGGGGACCCCAAGGTTCAGTGTTATTAGTGGGGGACCTCAAGACTCAGTGTTATTAGTGGGGTATCCCAAGGTTCAGTGTTATTAGTGGTGTACCCCAAGGTTCAGTGTTATTAGTGGTGTACCCCAAGGTTCAGTGTTATTAGTGGGGTACCCCAAGGTTCAGTGTTATTAGTGGGGGACCCCAAGGTTCAGTGTTATTAGTGGGGGACCTCAAGACTCAGTGTTATTAGTGGGGTATCCCAAGGTTCAGTGTTATTAGTGGTGTACCCCAAGGTTCAGTGTTATTAGTGGGGTATCCCAAGGTTCAGTGTTATTAGTGGTGTACCCCAAGGTTCAGTGTTATTAGTGGGGTATCCCAAGGTTCAGTGTAATTAGTGGTGTACCCCAAGGTTTAGTGTTATTAGCGGTGTACCCCAAGGTTCAGTGTCGATAGTAGGGTACCCCAAGGTTCAGTGTTATTAGTGGGGTACCCCAAGGCTCAGTGTTATTAGTGGGGTACCCCAGGGTTCAGTGTTATTAGTGGGGTACCCCAGGGTTCAGTGTTGGGACCCTTACTTATTAATATATATATAAACAATATGGGGTGTGAGATTATAAATCCCATTCCAGTCTTTGCAGATGACACCAAGCTGTGCCGGGGAATAACGTCCTTACAGGATGTCTCCAACTTACAAGCCGACCTCAATGCTCTGTGTAATTGGGGGGCTATGGGGCCAATGAGGGCTAATGGTGATAAATGTAAGGCTCTGTACTTGGGGGGGGCTAAGAATACACATGCATCATACATACTAGGGGGGTACAACTGGGGGGTCAATGGTGGTGAAAAATCTGGAAGGAAATGTTGGAGAAGTATCAGGGGGGCAATGGTAGAGAAGGATCGGGGGGGGGGGGTAAAGGGTGGAAAATGATTTGGGGAGTCAATGGTGTATACAGATCTGGTGGGGTCAATGGTAGAGAAGGATCTGGGGGGGTCAATGGTAGAGAAGGATCTGGGGGGGATCAATGGTAGAGAAGTAACTGGGGGGGTCAATGGTAGAGAAGGATCTGGGGGGGATCAATGGTAGAGAAGGATCAGGGGGGGTCAAAGGAGAAAAATCTGGGGGGGATCAATGGTGGAGAAGAATCTGGGGGCAATTGAGGAGAAGGATCTGGAGGGGTAGGGGGGGTAAATGTTGGAGAAGGATTTGGGGGGTCAATGGTGAAGGATCTGGGGGTTCTAGTAGATCACAAGCTTAATAATGGCAGCAATGAAAAGCTGCGGGTTCTAAAGCGAGAAAAATCCTCTCTTGTATTAGGAGAGGTATAGACTCCAGAGAAATATCCCCCCCCTATACAAATCATTAGTAAGACCTCATCTGGAATATGCAGTTCAGTTTTGGCCTCCAATTCACAAAAAGAACATTGGGGAACTGGAGGAAGAACAGAGAAGGGCAACCAAACTGATACGAGGCATGGAGGAGATCAGCTATGAGGAAAGATTAGAGGAACTGAATGTATTCTCTACTGAGAAGAGGAGATTAACGGGGGGATATGATCACCATGTATAATACATAAGGGGGGGATATGATCTCCATGTATAATACATAAGGGGGGGATATGATCTCCATGTATAATACATAAGGGGGGGTATGATCTCCATGTATAATACATAAGGGGGGGATATGATCTCCATGCATAATACATAAGGGGGGATATGATTTCCATGCATAATACATAAGGGGGGATATGATCACCATGTATAATACATAAGGGGGGATATGATCTCCATGTATAATACATAAGGGGGGATATGATCACCATGTATAATACATAAGGGGGGATATGATCTCCATGTATAATACATAAGGGGGGATATGATCTCCATGCATAATACATAAGGGGGGATATGATCTCCATGCATAATACATAAGGGGGGATATGATCACCATGTATAATACATAAGGGGGGATATGATCTCCATGTATAATACATAAGGGGGGATATGATCTCCATGTATAATACATAAGGGGGGATATGATCTCCATGTATAATACATAAGGGGGGGATATGATCTCCATGTATAATACATAAGGGGGGGATATGATCTCCATGTATAATACATAAGGGGGGATATGATCTCCATGTATAATACATAAAGGGGGATATGATCTCCATGTATAATACATAAGGGGGGATATGATCTCCATGTATAATACATAAGGGGGATATGATCTCCATGTAGAATACATAAGGGGGGATATGATCTCCATGTATAATACATAAGGGGGATATGATCTCCATGTATAATACATAAGGGGGGGATATGATCTCCATGTATAATACATAAGGGGGGATATGATCTCCATGTATAATACATAAGGGGGGATATGATCTCCATGTATAATACATAAGGGGGGATATGATCTCCATGTATAATACATAAGGGGGATATGATCTCCATGTATAATACATAAGGGGGGGATATGATCTCCATGTATAATACATAAGGGGGGATATGATCTCCATGTATAATACATAAAGGGGGATATGATCTCCATGTATAATACATAAGGGGGGATATGATCTCCATGTATAATACATAAGGGGGGATATGATCTCCATGTATAATACATAAGGGGGATATGATCTCCATGTATAATACATAAGGGGGATATGATCTCCATGTATAATACATAAGGGGGGATATGATCTCCATGTATAATACATAAGGGGGGATATGATCTCCATGTATAATACATAAGGGGGGATATGATCTCCATGTATAATACATAAGGGGGATATGATCTCCATGTATAATACATAAGGGGGGATATGATCTCCATGTATAATACATAAGGGGGGATATGATCTCCATGTATAATACATAAGGGGGGATATGATCTCCATGTATAATACATAAGGGGGATATGATCTCCATGTATAATACATAAGGGGGGATATGATCTCCATGTATAATACATAGGGGGGATATGATCTCCATGTATAATACATAGGGGGGATATGATCTCCATGTATAATACATAAGGGGGATATGATCTCCTTGTATAATACATAAGGGGGATATGATCTCCATGTATAATACATAAGGGGGGATATGATCACCATGTATAATACATAAGGGGGGATATGATCTCCATGTATAATACATAAGGGGGGATTGCTGTAGGAAAGTCCTGGATTGTTTCTTGGATACACAGAATATAACTGGATATAACATTTATAGGGAAAGTTGATCCAGGGAATATCCGATTGCCTCTCGGGGGGTCAGGAAGGAATTTTTTCCCCTGCAGGAGCAGATTGGATCGTGCTTTGCTGGGTTTTTGCCTTCTGGTGGATCAGCTGTGGGTGTCGGATTATAACTTTTATTTTTAATGGTACAACTAGATGGAATGTCTTTTTTCAGCCAGACTAACTATGTAACTATGTAGGTCCCACACCGCTGCCTCCCATCTCCTGAGACTGCACTCAGTGACTTGGGTCTGAGACACTACAGACATATCCCTCCACCCGGCACAGCCAGCAGATAACAGAGAAGGTCCCCTGGAGGAGTCAGGCACAAGGCAGGAGACCCCAGTCACATGTCCTGGGTGCCTACATTATGCAATGCTTAGAGTAAAAATCCACATTTTGCTGCCAGCTGAACCCCAGAACCTCCATAAATCCAGTCTAGAGACATAAATTGTGTCTGCAGCACAGAGAAGGAAGATTATCCGAGAGAAATCCAGGAATACAGGACGGGGAACACAGCTCAGGAAAGTGACCAGGGGATTACAGGCTGATATCACCCAGTCCCCGCCCTACTCTGGACCAATCAGTGAGCAGTATGGGTGGAGGAATGGATTTAGTGTTCATGACCCACCTGTGCTGATCTCTGTAGGAGTGTCCTCCTCTATAAATGTCCCCGTTATTCCATCCTCCTCCATAGACTGCTGATCATCCCTCACATACGCCTCTTCTTCTTCTGCTTTCACCTCAAATTCTATATCGATTGGATCTCCACTCTAAATCAAGGAAATGAGAGAGAATATCATCTGTAAAATATAAGGTCACATAAATATCCACACATTGTCTCTATGAATCCATGTTCTAGATGATCCATCCCACCAACCTTGTAATGATGAGGGATGGTGTGACATTCCTGTGGGGAATCCAGAGGACGGGGACATCTCTCTGGTGGGTTCCTGGTATTAGGTGGCTCCATCATATCCTTGTGTCCTTCTGAAAACTCCTCCATCACTCCATACTCCTCATCCTCCTCTTTATACTCTTCTTTAACATCAATATTAACATCCCCGAGGATTCCACTCTGAAAGATATAATAAAACATTCATTGTAACAAACATGCTGTGTATAAATCACAACTACCAATAATTGTCATCATCTACCTGATGATGGTGAGGGATGGTGTGACCTTCCTGTGTGGAATCCCGGGAATACAGAGGACGGGGACATCTCTCTGGTGGGTTCCTGTAGCTGGATGACTCCACCATGGTGTCCTGGTACAGATCTTTGTGTTCTCTTAGAAGCTCTGACACCTCCATCCCCCCATCCTCATCCTCCTCCTCTTTTATCTCTTCTTTAACCTCAACTTTAGGATCTCTCAGGTTTCCACTCTGAATATATAATAAAAATGACATCAATGGTAACAATGCAGATAATGTACAGATCCTAATGATACTATCAGTGATTGTTCCTCATCTACCTGATGATGGTGAGGGATGGTGTGACCTTCCTGTGTGGAATCCTGGGAATACAGAGGACGGGGACATCTCTCTGGTGGGTTCCCATGACTGGATCCATCTGTAGGAAACACACACACTGACTGAATCCATTGTTTCTATGTGTTTATCAGATGATGGGGGATCTAGGTGGATCCTCCGTACTGCTCTCTCCTTTACAATAAAGTCTCCTCTTACCCGGTGATGTGAGGGGCGGCTGATTGTCCATCATGACGTCCTTGTAGAGATCCTTGTGTCCTTCTAAATACTCCCACTCCTCCATGGAGAAATAGACAGTGACACCCTGACACCTTATAGGAACCTGACACACACAATGATACAGTCACCATCCAGACACATCCCTTGTCTGTTACTGGAGAATGTCCCAGAATTCCCGGCACCGCTCACCTCTCCTGTCAGCAGCTCAGTGATCTCTCTGGTGACTTCTAGAATCTTCTTCTTCTTTCTCTCTTCTATCAGGGAGGGAGGTGGAGGCAATGTGATGTCATATGATCTCCAGACTTCACAGGAGGAAAACTCTACATCTGAACACAAATAGTCACATCAAATGATATTCCCAGAATCCTCCTCACCTCTCCATTCAGGTCTCCATTTTATTAAAGCCCCACTTCAGGCTGAGGTATAATTCCCCCCCATAGGACCCCCACACTACGCAGGGTATAGGCTTGTTGCAGCATTCTGATGTCATTACATACAACACAGGACCAACAGTCCCACTTTACATGTGAGGATACCAAGGGGCCCCACATCCTAAGAGCATCAGAAAAAAAAGCCAGATGGAGGAACATTGGGAGGAGAAGCTGTGAGGTCAGTGTGATGTCATAGGATTCTCTGACTCTGGTTGGAGGGACATTGGGAGGAGGAGCTGTGAGGTCAGTGCGATGTCATAGGATTCTCTGACTCTGGATGGAGGGACATTGGGGGAGGAGCTGTGAGGTCAGTGTGATGTCATAGGACATATAGACTCTGGATGGAGGGACATTTGGATGGGGAGATTTGAGGGGTCCTCTATATGAGGCTCCCGTACAAACCAAATCATTGTTCCTGGGTGCGTCCTACCTCTCCTAAACTGAAGAGTGACCTTTGACCTTTACCATCCAGAAATCTGTCCGGAATCAGTGGAAGTAAGCTGTCATGTGATCAGGTGACATGCGGAGGAACGGAGTGTAAATAGCAGACAATTGTCTCCAGAGCCCCTAATGGTGGGGATGGATTTGGTGGCGTGCTGGTGCCAAGTTTCCTCCCCCCAGGGTCACTGCAGGTGTGGAGAAAAGCTGTGTAAGAGGATATGGAGGAGAGATGAGGAGGAGATCCAGGAATCAGGAGAAAGGTCAGGGCAAGCAACAGACGAGAATATTGCTCAGCCAATGGGAGATGATCTCAGCATGACTTCCATCATGAAGGAGATGAGGGGGAGGGGAGGAAGTCACTGAAGGTGACCATAGATCCATGGAAATTCAGCTGGTTCAGCAGGGATCGCTCACATTTCCATCCATGTGTGGCCACTGCCGGATAAAAGCCACTCCCCCAGCGGCTGCAGCCAATAGCTTCAGTGCTGATCTGTGTATTCTGAGAGTGGAGGAACCCCCCATTGTCAGAATACAAGAGTGCAGCGGGGAGGATTCCCCCATCCACCTCCAATGTGTGGATGGGGGGATCGCTTCTATTTCCTTCCATGACCTTTTTGTCCACTCACCCAGACCCAGTGGTCGGAAAGGTGGTGGGGTTGGTTTGCTTCTATCCCCACTCAGCACCTTTCAATTCCTCCCTAACCCTCCCTCTCTATCCTTCTCTTCTTTCCAGACTCACTGCATCCGGCTGTTTTCTCCCATTTCTCTGAGGATTGCAGTGATCTATCGGCCTCCTGGACCCGTGTCCCACTTTCTTGATGATTTCTCCTCCTGGCTACCCTACTTTCTCTCCTCTGAACTACCCACTATTATCATCAGAGATTTTAACATCCCCATTAATGTCGACAACCCGGCTACATCCCAACTCTTCAACATAACCTCATCTTTTTCCTTAATGCAGTGGACACGGTCCTCCGCTCACTCTGATGGGAATACATTGGACCTTGTTTTCTCCCGTCTTTGCACTCCCTACAACCTCACAAACACCCCCTTTCCTCTCTCTGATCACAATCTCATCACCTTCACAGTCTCCTCGTCTTCAAACACCTATCCCTCCAAGCAGCAAACAATTACCTGCAGAAACCTTCACAACTTGAACCCGGCTCCTTTCCACTCTGCAACTGACCAACTCTATGACAGAATCTCTCCCCTGTCCTGCCCTGACCTGGCCACTGCTGTCTACAACAGTTCACTTTCATCCACATTAGACTCACTTGCTCCTCTAACAACACAAAGCATCAGGCCCCAACCATTACATCCGCGGGCAGACTGATGACACCAGAAATCTTAGGAGACATAGTCGTGCGCTGGAGCGATTGTGGCGTAAAACCAAATCCCAGCAAGCATTCACCCGATATAAATCTGCTTTCTTCACATACAATTCCTCCCTCCATGCTGCCAAACAAGACGACTTTGTCACTCTTATTAATACCTTGTCATCCAGTCCTTGTCGTCTCTTCTCTACTTTTAACTCTCTACTTTTTCCACCTCCACCCAGTACGTCACTCACTGCTCATGAGATTGCAAATCATTTCAAAAACAAGATTGATGCAATTCGTAGGGGCGTCGCCACTGCACAGACATCCATCCCACTTAGCATACCTTATACTAAACCTTCCTCAACACTTTCCTCTTCTGACCTTCTACTACCGAAGAGGTCACTAATGTTTTCTCAGAAGCCCGTCTCACTACCTGCCCCCTGGATCCTGTCCCCTCACAACTACTACGGTCACCCTCTTCTTCCATCCTATGCTCCCTCACTCACATCTTCAATCTTTCCCTCTCTAATGGTGCCTTCCCCTCCCCTCTAAAGCATGCACACATCACTCCCATACTTAAAAAGCCCTCACTGGACCCCACCAACCTGAACAACTTAAGACCCATCTCCCTGCTGCCATTTACCTCTAAACTCCTAGAACGCTTAGTCTACAATCACCTGAGCTCCCACCTCACCGACAACAACCTTCTTCACCCTTTACAGTCTGGCTTTCACTCACTACACTCCACTGAAACTGCCCTACTAAACCTCACTAATGATCTACTAACTGCTAAAACCAATGGCCACTACTCCGTACTCATCCAAACCAATGGCCACTACTCCGTACTCATCCCAACCAATGGCCTCTACTCCGGACTCACCCCAACCAATGGCCACTACTCCATACTAATCCCAACCAATGGCCACTACTCCGTACTCATCCCAACCAATGGCTACTACTCCGTACTCATCCCAACCAATGGTCACTACTCCATACTTATCCCAACCAATGACCACTACTGCATTCTCATCCCAACCGATGGCCACTACTCCGTACTCATCCCAACCAATGGCCACTACTCCGTACTCATCCCAACCAATGGTCACTACTCCGTACTCATCCCAACCAATGACCACTACTCCGTACTCATCCCAACCAATGGCCATTACTCCGTACTATTCCCAACCAATGACCACTACTCCGTTCTCATCCCAACCAATGGCCACTACTCCGTACTCATCCCAACCAATGGCCACTACTCCGTACTCATCCCAACCAATGGCGACTACTCCGTACTCTTACTACTTAACCTCTCTGCGGCTTTTGATACTGTTTACCATCCCCTCCTCCTCAAAAAACTCCACTCTCTTGGCCTCCGAGACTCTGCTCTCTCCTGGTTCTCCTCCTACCTATCACAGCGCTTCATCAGCATTACCTATAATGCTGCCACCTCTCCCTCACTTCCTATTTCTGTAGAGGTCCCTCAAGGCTCTGTCCTTAGACCCCTTCTCTTCTCCATCTACACCTCCTCCCTTGGTCACTTGATAAACTCCCATGGCTTTAAGTACCATCTCTGTGCTGATGACACACAAATCTATCTTTCTACCCCTTACCTCGCCCCTTCAGTCTCCTCCTCACCTCACCCCTTCAGTCTCCTCCTCACCTCGCCCCTTCAGTCTCCTCCTCACCTCACCCCTTCAGTCTCCTCCTCACCTCACCCCTTCAGTCTCCTCCTCACCTCACCCCTTCAGTCTCCTCCTCACCTCACCCCTTCAGTCTCATCTCGCATTACTAACCTACTAAGTGACATATCAGCATGGATGTCACTCCACTTCCACAAACTCAATCTTTCCAAAACTGTGCTCTTAGTATTCCCCCAGCCCGTGCCCCCTCCCCTGACTTCTCCATCAAGATCAATAACACAATCATCAGTCCCTCCCCTCATGCCAGGGTACTAGGTGTAATCCTAGACTCCCATGTGTCCTTTCAGCCCAGATCCAATCACTGTCCAAATCTTGTAGATTTCACCTCCCCAACATCTCCAAGATACGCCCGTTCCTAACCTCGGAAACCACTAAGCAACTTATTCACTCCCTTGTTATATCTCACCTTGACTATTGTAACTCCCTCCTCATTGGCCGACCTCATCGCAGGCTATCCCCTCTTCAGTCTATTATGAATGCTGCTGCCAGACTCATCCACCTTACTAACCGTTCTGTATCTGCCACCCCTCTCTGCCAATCCCTCCACTGGCCTCCATTCAGTGTCCTCCACCCCTCTCTGCCAATACCTCCACTGGCCTCCATTCAGTGTCCTCCACCCCTCTCTGCCAATCCCTCCACTGGCCTCCACTCAATGTTCTCCAGCCCTCTCTGCCAATCCCTCCAGTGGCCTCCATTCAGTGTCCTCCACCCCTCTCTGACAATCCCTCCACTGGCCTCCACTCAGTGTTCTCCAGCCCTCTCTGCCAATCCCTCCAGTGACCTCCATTCAGTGTTCTCCATCCCTCTCTGCCAATCCCTCCTCTGACCTCCACTCAGTGTTCTCAATCCCTCTCTGCCAATCCCTCCACTGGCCTCCACTCAGTGTCCTCCACCCCTCTCTGCCAATCCCTCCACTGGCCTCCACTCAGTGTCCTCCATCCCTCTCTGCAAATCCTTCCACTGGCCTCCATTCAGTGTCCTCCACCCCTCTCTGCCATTGAATCCACTGGCTTCCAGTTGCCCAATGGATAAAATGCAAAACATTAACAATAACATATAAAGCCATTTATAACTCCGCCCCAAATTACATCACCAATCTTGTCTCTAAATATCACCCAAACCGTACTCTCCTCTCCTCGCTCTCCTCTCCTGCTAGAGAGCAGACCTTCTGCTCTCTAGCTCCCTTGTCTCCTCTTCCCATGCTCATCTCCAGGACTTCTCCCATCCTCTGGAACTCTCTACCCCAATTTATCAGACTATCGCCTACTCTGCTCACTTTTAGGTGATGTCTAAAAATCTATCGTTTCAGGGAAGCCTATCCTGCCCTCAGCTAATACTGGAATCTTCTACTCCTCCTACCAGTCCATCCCCCACAGTTACTACCTTTTGTAGCACTAGCCCCTCCCTCCTAGATTGTAAGCTCCCAGGATCAGGGCCCTCCTATCCCTCTTGTATTGAACTGTATTGTTGCTGTATTGTCTCCCGTTATATTGTAAAGTGCTGAGCAAACTGTTGGCGCCATAAATCCTGTATAATAATAATAATATTTTTTTCTCTCATCCCGCTGGCTGAACGATAAAACTGAACCATGTAGGCCGGCTTTGGGAGCAAATATATTATCATCAACTCCTCCCCCTGAAGGGGTTAATCTGGGTTCCCACACTATATATGTGTGTATCATCATCTGCTGGAGATAAAAGACATCACAGTGACTATGGAGGAAGAGGACGGACATGACTATGGAGGAAGAGGACGGACGTGACTATGGAGGAAGAGGATGGACATGACTATGGAAGAAGAGGATGGACATGGCTATGGAGGAAGAGGACAGACATGGCTATGGAGGAAGAGGATGGACATGACTATGGAGGAAGAGGATGGACATGATAAGGGGTTACTGGGTGTAAATAGTAAATACCATCTTATTACCTCCTCTGCTGCTACTTCCACCGATGTCTCTTTTTCTTTGTGCCACACGGAACTTTGTCTTTATTTCAGGTCACTTCCTGCCTGTACCTGACATCACTTCCTGTCTGTACCTGACAGCACTTCCTGTCTGTACCTGACATCACTTCTTATCTGTCTTCCATAGAGACTTCCTGTCTGGGTAGAAGTGAGATCCCCACCTTGTGGAGCTCAGAGGAACTGCAGCCCCGAGAAGCGTCCGGTAGTGTAGATCTCATTTGCTACCATAAGTTTTTGAAGATTGAAGAAAAAAAACAAAAGAAATGTTTCTATTTTTTTTTATATTTCAAAACCTTTTGAGAAAAAATGAGATCTGCAAAATACTCCCCATGCCTCTTTTTAAATTCCTTGGGGTGTCTACTTTCCAGAAAGGGGTCATTTGGGGGGGGTTTGGTGCTATCCTGGCATGTCAGAGCCTCCGAAACTGTGATAGGTAGTGAGGAAGTGTAATGAGGAAGTTACGCACCTTCAGGCTTTCAAAGTGGTCATTGGATTTCAGGCTCCTGTATGTGGCTAGGCTCCCAAAAAGTCTCACACATGTGGTACCTCCATACTTGGTAGAAGTAGCAGAATGTATTTTGGGGTGTAATTCTATATATACCCATGGCTTGTGTGAGAAACATATAATTTAAATGACAACTTTGTGTAAAAAACGTTTTTGTAATTTTCCAGAAACTTGTGGAAATAAAAAAAATCTTCCATGGACTCAATATGCCTCTCAGCAGATAGCTTAGGGTGTCTACTTTCTGAAAAGGGGTCATTTGGGGGTGTTTGTACTATCCTGGTATTTTATCACCTCAAGAAATGTGATGGGCAGTCAGAAAGTAAAAGCTGTGTAAATTCCATTATCTCTCCCATAGTTTGTAGACGATATAACTATCACACAAAGCAATCAATATACACTTATTGGGATTATTTTTAACCAAAGACATGTAGCAGAATATTTTAGTATTTTTTAATATTTTTATGACAGAAATGAGAAAATTTTATTTTTTTCAAAACTTTTTTTTTCAAAATTTTTTTTGTTTATAGCACCAAAAATAAATATTGCACAGGTGATCAAATACCACGGAAAGAAAGCTCAAAAGGACGTAAATTTCATTTATGTACCGTATTGCATGACCGCGCAATTGTCCATTAAACTAGCGCAGTGCTGTATAGCAAAAAATGGTGTAAATTGCAGTATTTATACCATAGTTTGTAGACGCTATAACTATCACACAAAGCAATCAATATACACTTACTGGGATTTTTCACTAAAAACATGGAGAATACATTTTGGGCTAAATTTATGACTAACTTTGAGTTTACTATATATTTTTTATAGCTGAAAGTAAACAATTTTGTTTTTCTTCAAAATTTTAAGTATTTTTTTGTTTATAGCGCGAAAAATAAAAAGCGCACAGGTGATCAAATACCACCAAAAGAAAGCTCTATTTGTGTGAAAAAAGGATGTGGGTGCAGCATTGCATGACCGCGCAATTATCAGTGGAATTAGTGCAGCACCGAATATCAAAAAGAGGCGTGGTCAGGAAGGGGGTAAATACTTTGGAGGGCAAGGGGTTAATCATGTCCAGCAAAAAAAATATTAAAATTTCGTCATAAATTTCGTCCAGAATGTATTCTGCTCCGTGTCTTTGCTAAAAATAAAATCCCAATCCGTGTAAATGAATCGTTTTCTGTGAAAGTTGCAGCGTCTACAAATGGCGGGATAGATACTGGAATTGTATTCTTTACTAGTGTGATAGATATTTTGGGCCTACAATAATTTTTACCATCATTGTGAACTTGTTTTTTTTTTTAAAGAAATATTTATTGGGTTTTATGTCAATAAAAAAAAAGAAAACATCAAGTCATTTGGGTGTTACAAACAGAGAGAACAGATGACATTAATGACTGGATAGACATTGCAGATGATGTACATAGAGCATTGCTGGGTTCTGTCCTCCAATGTGTGTTGCAGTGAGGAGACCGGGATCACATCAACATCTATACATCTCCACTATACATCCTACAAATGTACAAAAGGGACATAAAAGAAAGACAAAGGAATAGGAATACAGAAGAGGGCTTAAGAAGGGGGAAGAAGGGAGGGATGGGTTGGAAGGAAGGGGGGAGGGGGGAGAGGAAGGGAGAAGAGGGGAGGGGGAGAAGGGAGGGCGGAAAGAAAAGAAGGGAGCTAGAAAGGAAATAAAAAGGAATCCCGATCTCTACCATGTGGGATTATAGAGGGATAAATAGAGACATGTATAGCCAATCCCTGCTCCTCATCCCTCCACACCCGCCCCATATACAGTCCAGGCGTGGCAGTCCCGGGAGTGCAGCTGTAGCTGTGTGAAGCCTGAATGTCCCAGTAGGAGGAGTTCTGCCCGCAGTGTGAGCTGCACTCCTGGAGGACCCTGTTCCAGTCTATGCTGCACCACCCCCAGCTTCATGATTGGCCTTCCTCTGCCTCATTGTCTGATATCAATTGTCCGTGTATTGCTACATGTTGGGGATTTCTGCTACAAATCTGAACTAGGAATAGTGAAAGGGAGAAAGGATGGCGCTCTACTTCCTGCTCTCTGTGCTTTCCATCCCCCATCAACCAATCACAATGTGTCTACAATCACCATGGAAATGATCAGATCAATAAAACGTTGGTCATAGACAGACCATCATGTGCCGATCATATACACAGACATTTGTATCACGGGAAACATACAAGAAGAAACATGTATGGAGAAAGACACGGGAAAGTCCCAATATGTGCATTCACCAATCACTCCTTCATTCCCGGTATACACACAATTCCATTACTTCCATGTGTACACCATCAGTCACTCTTCTAGAATTGGGACATTTTATTACCACCCACTTCTTCAGTGATCCCCCACCATGCAAGTATTGTCCTCACCTCCAACTGTGGGCCTAATGAGTGCTTGGAACATTTGTCCACAAAGTATCAATAATAGACCTCCAAGTGTTTGTGAAATCTCCCACCACAAATGTACTCAGCCAATCACAGGGCAGGACTCCATTTTTATTCTTCTCCTGCCATCAATGGCCAACCTGGTCCCACACTTCAGCCATGTCTTTGGGGACCTTTGATCTCCTTATGAACTGTTTCTTCCATGATGCAGATCAGCCATGGAGTATATCTGAGGTGTATATCAGGGGGTGCTTCTTCCCCACATGAGAGCTGGGATGTCCAGCAACATTCATCTAGAAGACATTTCCCGCACTCAAGGCACTAATACACCTCCATGGTTGTGTGGGACCCCTGATGTACAGAAACATAGGACTTCAGTGAGGAACATTTCCCTCACTCAGGACAGGAATACGGCTTTTGCCCTGTGTGAGATCTCTGATGTCTGTAAAGACTGGACTTCACTGAAAAACATTTCCCACACTCAGGGCAGGAATACGGCTTCTCCCCTGTGTGAGATCTCTGATGTGTGTAAAGATGGGACTTATCTAAAAAACATTTCCCGCACTCAGGACAGGAATACGGCTTGTCCCCCGTGTGAGATCTCTGATGTTTGGAAAGACTGGACTTATCTGAAAAACATTTCCCGCACTCAGGACAGAAATACGGCTTCTCTCCTGTGTGACATCTCTTATGACTATAAAGATGGGACTTCTGTGAAAAACATTTCCCGCACTCAGGACAGGAATATGGCTTTTCCCCCGTGTGAAATCTCTGATGTGTGTGCAGACTGGACTTCAATGAATAACATTTCCCACACTCAGGACAGGAATACGGCTTTTCCCCCGTGTGAGATCTCTGATGTCTGTAAAGATGGGACTTCTCTGAAAAACATTTCCCGCACTCAGGACAAGAATACGGTTTCTCCCCCGTGTGAGATCTCTGATGGATGTAAAGAATGCGCTTCAGTGAAAAACATTTCCCACACTCGGGACAGGAATACGGCTTCTCCCCTGTGTGAGATCTCTGATGTTTGTGCAGACTGGACTTCTCTGAAAAACATTTCCCACATTCAGGACAGGAATATGGCTTCTCCCCCGTGTGAGATCTTTTATGCACATTAAGACCGGATTTAGAACAGAATCCCTTCCCGCACTCAGTACAGGAGAACCTCTTCCCTGTTGGAAGGCCGGCCCGGTCCCACATAGTCTGAGGTTCCTCAGGATACGAGGAATCCGATGGTCCATCTACACTGGGTGGTGCTGGATGGACATTGGAGGGAGCCGGGTTTTCTCCTGGACTATACTGTGTGATGTCCTCATCTTCTACTTTCCAGTCTGGAGACAAAGTGAGACAATCCTCGGAGGTTTTCCTCATCTCCCGGCCATGGACTAAAATACAAAGACAAAGAGGATTACTAGACAGGAGCTGATTGGTTCCCCCAAACCAGGCATCCGCCCACATCAGGCAGCTTGGTCTCTGAGGAGCTTACAATTCCACCCTCAAGGGAACTAGGAAATGGCTCCTCTGACCTCCTACCAGGTCATTTCTTTATTCATGGAGCTTAGTCAGAGAGTGAGGAAACAACCAGAACTGTCTTTTATAGGAGGGACAGTGATGAGGGGATTATAGGACGAGGGTCCCCACCCCCTCTATCACTCATCGCCATCTTCCCAACACAAGAAGTACTGCACTTCCTTATTTAGTCCATGATTTAGTCATGAAGAACAGCGGGGCTGAGCCCCACCAGAGGTCAGAGAGTGAGGATGGGGGGAGAACAACCAAGATGAAGACTGGACTGATCCTGAAGACCACCATCATTGGGGTATTGACTCCTCCCTCATTATCACTTTCTGTTTAAGGGTCCAAAGTTGGAGGATGTTATCACATTATTATCACCATGTAAAAGTCTGTGCTCCAATCACATCATCCGATATAAAATGTCCAGCTGGGAGGAAATGGGGGGAACAAAAGAGAATCCATATTATGTGTATATATAGCAGTGGGGGGAGGGGGGAGAGCAGAAGTCAGGACTATTGAATGTACAACATAGAGTATATAGTGCAGGGGTCAGGAGTATGTAATGTACAACAGAGTATATAGTGTAGGGGTTAGGAGTATGTAATATACAACAGAGTATATAGTGCAGGGGTCAGGAGTATGTAATGTACAACATAGAGTATATAGTGTAGGGGTCAGGAGTATGTAATGTACAACATAGAGTATATAGTGCAGGGGTCAGGAGTATGGAATGTACAACAGAGTATATAGTGCAGGGGTCAGGAGTATGTAATGTACAACATAGAGTATATAGTGCAGGGGTCAGGAGTATGTAATGTACAACATAGAGTATATACTTCAGGGGTCAGGATTATGTAATGTACAACAGAGTATATAGCGCAGGGGTCTGGAGTATGAAATGTACAACAGAGTATATAGCGCAGGGGTCAAGAGTATGGAATGTACAACAGAGTATATAGTGTAGGGGTCAGGAGTATGTAATATACAACATAGAGTATATAGTGCAGGGGTCAGGAGTATGTAATGTACAACAGAGTATATAGTGTAGGGGTCAGGAGTATGTAATATACAACATAGAGTATATAGTCCAGGGGTCAGGAGTATGTAATGTACAACATTAAGTATATAGTGCAGGTCACATGACAGTTGTATACAATGGATGGCTTAATTTTCTTCCCAAAAGAAGAACAAAAATTTTGGAAAAAAAAACCCACGTTTTTCTTTGTTTCTGTTATAAAAGTTTGCAAATAAATAATTGTTCTTCATAAATTTAGGCCGAGATGTATTCTGCTACATGTCTTTGGTGAAAATAACCCAAATTAGGATTTATGATTTAGTCTGAAGGGAAGTTATAGAGTTCACAAACTATGGGAGATATCTGAAAATTGATTGATCCTGAAGTACTGACGGCCAAACTAATTTCTAGAGGTCTAAGATTGTCAGGACAGTACAGATATCCCCCAAATGTCAGGACAGGACAGATATCCCCCAAATGTCAGAACAGTACAGATATCCCCCAAATGTCAGAATGGTACAGATATCCCCCAAATGTCAGGACAGTACAGATATCCCCCAAATGTCAGGACGGTACAGATATCCCCCAAATGTCAGGACGGTACAGATATCCCCCAAATGTCAGAACTAGAGATGAGCGAATTATTCAAAAATTCGATTCGGCTGATTCGCCGAATTTGTGGGAGAAATTCGATTTGATGCAAATTTATTCGCCGCAAATTTAACTTATTAAAAGGGTTTCTAGGCTTCAGAGAGCCTTTATATTAGTGCAGAACACTGTACCTTTAATTTAAATGCCCTTGGAGTCTGCTGGGGAAGAGAAATAATACTGTCAGTCAGTATGACATGCAGATGAGTGCCGTCGATCTTAGAATCACCGCACACTTCACTCATTTGGGCAGTCACGGGGCACGACGAAGAAGAAGAAGAAGAATGAAAAGAAGAAGAAGAAGAAGAAGAATGAAAAGAAGAAGAAGAAGAAGAAGAATGAAAAGAAGAAGAAGAATGAAAAGAAGAAGAAGAAGAATGAAAAGAAGAAGAAGAAGAAGAAGAAGAAGAATGAAAAGAAGAAGAATGAAAAGAAGAAGAAGAAGAAGAATGAAAAGAAGAAGAAGAAGAAGAATGAAAAGAAGAATGAAAAGAAGAAGAAGAATGAAAAGAAGAAGAAGAATGAAAAGAAGAAGAAGAAGAAGAATGAAAAGAAGAAGAAGAAGAAGATGAATGAAAAGAAGAAGAAGAAGAATGAAAAGAAGAAGAATGAACAGAAGAATGAAAAGAAGAAGAAGAAGAAGAATGAAAAGAAGAATGAAAAGAAGAAGAAGAAGAAGAAGAATGAACAGAAGAATGAAAAGAAGAAGAATGAACAGAAGAATGAAAAGAAGAAGAAGAAGAAGAAGAATGAAAAGAAGAAGAAGAAGAAGAATGAAAAGAAGAAGAAGAAGAATGAAAAGAAGAAGAAGAAGAAGAATGAAAAGAAGAAGAAGAAGAAGAATGAAAAGAAGAAGAAGAATGAAAAGAAGAAGAAGAAGAATGAAAAGAAGAAGAAGAAGAAGAATGAAAAGAAGAAGAAGAAGAAGAATGAAAAGAAGAAGAAGAATGAAAAGAAGAAGAAGAAGCAGAAGAATGAAAAGAAGAATGAAAAGAAGAAGAATAAGAATGAAAAGAAGAAGAAGAATGAAAAGAAGAAGAAGAAGAAGAAGAATGAAAAGAAGAAGAAGAAGAATGAAAAGAAGAAGAAGAAGAATGAAAAGAAGAAGAAGAAGAAGAATGAAAAGAAGAAGAAGAAGAATGAAAAGAAGAAGAAGAGGAAGAAGAATGAAAAGAAGAAGAAGAATGAAAAGAAGAATGAAAAGAAGAAGAAGAAGAAGAATGAAAAGAAGAATGAAAAGAAGAAGAATGAAAAGAAGAATGAAAAGAAGAAGAAGAAGAATGAAAAGAAGAAGAAGAAGAATGAAAAGAAGAAGAAGAAGAATGAAAAGAAGAAGAAGAAGAAGAAGAATGAAAAGAAGAAGAAGAAGAATGAAAAGAAGAAGAAGAAGAATGAAAAGAAGAAGAAGAAGAAGAAGAAGAAGAAGAAGAATGAAAAGAAGAAGAAGAAGAAGAATGAAAAGAAGAAGAAGAAGAATGAAAAGAAGAAGAAGAAGAATGAAAAGAAGAAGAAGAATGAAAAGAAGAAGAAGAAGAAGAAGAAGAAGAAGAATGAAAAGAAGAAGAAGAAGAAGAAGAATGAAAAGAAGAAGAAGAAGAAGAAGAAGAATGAAAAGAAGAAGAAGAAGAATGAAAAGAAGAAGAAGAAGAAGAATGAAAAGAAGAAGAAGAAGAAGAAGAATGAAAAGAAGAAGAAGAAGAATGAAAAGAAGAAGAAGAAGAAGAATGAAAAGAAGAAGAAGAATGAAAAGAAGAAGAAGAAGAATGAAAAGAAGAAGAAGAAGAATGAAATGAAGAATGAAAAGAAGAAGAAGAAGAATGAAAAGAAGAATAAGAAGAATGAAAAGAAGAAGAAGAATGAAAAGAAGAAGAAGAAGAATGAAAAAAAGAATGAGAAGAAGAATGAAAAGAAGAATGAGAAGAATGAAAAGAAGAATGAAAAGAAGAAGAAGAAGAAGAATGAAAAGAAGAAGAAGAAGAAGAAGAAGAAGAAGAAGAAGAAGAATGAAAAGAAGAATGAGAAGAAGAATGAGAAGAATGAAAAGAAGAAGAAGAATGAAAAGAAGAAGAAGAAGAATGAAAAAAAGAATGAGAAGAAGAATGAAAAGAAGAATGAAAAGAAGAAGAAGAAGAAGAATGAAAAGAAGAAGAAGAAGAAGAAGAAGAAGAAGAAGAAGAAGAAGAATGAAAAGAAGAATGAGAAGAAGAATGAGAAGAATGAAAAGAAGAAGAATGAAAAGAAGAAGAAGAAGAATGAAAAGAAGAGTGAAAAGAAGAAGAAGAAGAATGAAAAGAAGAGTGAAAAGAAGAAGAAGAATGAAAAGAAGAAGAAGAAGAATGAAAAGAAGAAGAAGAATGAAAAGAAGAAAAAGAATGAAAAGAAGAAGAAGAAGAAGAATGAAAAGAAGAAGAATGAAAAGAAGAAGAAGAAGAATGAAAAGAAGAAGAAGAATAAAAAGAAGAAGAATGAAAAGAAGAAGAATGAAAAGAAGAAGAAGAAGAATGAAAAGAAGAATGAAAAGAAGAAAAAGAATGAAAAGAAGAAGAGGAAGAATGAAAAGAAGAAGAAGAAGAAGAAGAATGAAAAGAAGAAGAAGAATGAAAAGAAGAAGAATTCCAGTACAGCAAAAAGTGTATCTGCAGAGAGCTCCGCTATTTCTGACAGTTCCTTCACATTTACAGCGGTTGAAACATTGTATCTATTTATTTCCGAATAAAAACATCTGTATCCTAAATGGAAACAAATAGATACAATGTTTCAACCGCTGTAAATGAACTGTCAGAACTGTCAGAAATAGCGGAGCTCTCTGCAGTGACACTTTTGCCGGCTGATCGGGAAAAATTCGATTCGTGCACCCGAAGTTTGCTAAAATTCGGATTCGATGCGAATCAAATTTTTCCTGATATTCGAAACGAATTCCACTTTGCCAGGTTCGATTCGCTCATCTCTAGTCAGAACAGTACAGATATCCCCCAAATGTCAGGACGGTGCAGATATCCCTCAAATGTCAGGACGGTACATATATCCCCCAAATGTCAAGACAGTACAAATATCCCCCAAATGTCAGGATGGTGCAGATATCCCCCCAAATGTCAGGATGGTGCAGATATTCCCCAAATGTCAGGCTGGTGCAGATATCCCCAAATGTCAGGACGGTGCACATATCCCCCAAATGTCAGGAGGGTACAAATATCCCCCAAATGTCAGGAGGGTACAGATATCCCCCAAATATGTCAGGATGGTAAAGATATCCCCCAAATGTCAGGACGGTACAGATATCCCCCAAATGTCAGGACAGTGCAGATATCCGCCAAATGTCAGAACGGTACAGATATCACCCAAATGTCAGGAGAGTACAGATATCCCCCAAATGTCAGGATGGTACAGATATCCCCCAAATGTAAGGACGGTACAGATATCCCCCAAATGTCAGGATGGTACAGATATCCCCCAAATGTCAGGACGGTACAGATATCCCCCAAATGTCAGGACGGTACAGATATCCCCCAAATGTCAGGACAGTACAGATATCCCCCAAATGTCAGGACGGTACAGATATCCCCCAAATGTCAGGACGGTACAGATAACCCCCAAATGTCAGAACAGGACAGATATCCCCCAAATGTCAGAACAGGACAGATATCCCCCAAATGTCGGGACAGTACAGATATCCCCAAATGTCAAGAGGGTACAGATATCCCCCAAATGTCAGAACGGTACAGATATCCTCCAAATGTCAGAATGGTACAGATATCCCCCAAATGTCAGAACGGTACACATATCCCCCAAATGTCGGGACGGTACAGATATCCCCCAAATGTCAGGACGGTACAGATATCCCCCAAATGTCAGGACGGTACAGATATCCCCCAATTTTTACTTTGGGTACAATGTTGTATGATCGCGCAGTTGTCATGCAAAGTGTGAGAGCGCTGAAACCTGAAAAATGGCCTGGGCAGGAAGGGGGAAAAGTGCCCGGTATGGAAGGGGTTAGTGGGGTACCCCAAGGTTCAGTGTTGGGACCCCGACTTAATAATATATTTTTTTAAACAATATAGGGTCTGATATTAAAAATCCCAAGGGGGATATGATCTCCATGTATAATACATAAGAGGGGGTATGATCTCCATGTATAATACATAAGGGGGATATGATCTCCATGTATAATACATAAGGGGGGATATGATCTCCATGTATAATACATAAGGGGGGATATGATCTCCATGTATAATACATAAGGGGGGATATGATCTCCATGTATAATACATAAGGGGGGATATGATCTCCATGTATAATACATAAGGGGGATATGATCTCCATGTATAATACATAAGGGGGGATATGATCTCCATGTATAATACATAAGGGGGGATATGATCTCCATGTATAATACATAAGGGGGGATATGATCTCCATGTATAATACATAAGAGGGGATATGATCTCCATGTATAATACATAAGGGGGGGATATGATCTCCATGTATAATACATAAGGGGGGGATATGATCTCCATGTATAATACATAAGGGGGGATAAGATCTCCATGTATAATACATAAGGGGGGGATATGATCTCCATGTATAATACATAAGGGGGGGATATGATCTCCATGTATAATACATAAGGGGGGATATGATCTCCATGTATAATACATAAGGGGGATATGATCTCCATGTATAATACATAAGGGGGGATATGATCTCCATGTATAATACATAAGGGGGGGATATGATCTCCATGTATAATACATAAGGGGGGGATATGATCTCCATGTATAATACATAAGGGGGGGATATGATCTCCATGTATAATACATAAGGGGGGGATATGATCTCCATGTATAATACATAAGGGGGGATATGATCTCCATGTATAATACATAAGGGGGGATATGATCTCCATGTATAATACATAAGGGGGGGATATGATCTCCATGTATAATACATAAGGGGGGATATGATCACCATGTATAATACATAAGGGGGATATGATCTCCATGTATAATACATAAGGGGGGATATGATCACCAAGTATAATACATAAGGGGGGATATGATCTCCATGTATAATACATAAGGGGGGATATGATCTCCATGTATAATACATAAGGGGGGATATGATCTCCATGTATAATACATAAGGGGGGATATGATCTCCATGTATAATACATAAGGGAGGATATGATCTCCATGTATAATACATAAGGGGGATATGATCTCCATGTATAATACATAAGGGGGATATGATCACCATGTATAATACATAAGGGGGGGATATGATCTCCATGTATAATACATAAGGGAGGATATGATCTCCATGTATAATACATAAGGGGGGATATGATCTCCATGTATAATACATAAGGGGGGATATGATCTCCATGTATAATACATAAGGGGGAATATGATCTCCATGTATAATACATAAGGGGATATGATCACCATGTATAATACATAAGGGGGGATATGATCTCCATGTATAATACATAAGGGGGAATATGATCTCCATGTATAATACATAAGGGGGATATGATCACCATGTATAATACATAAGGGGGGGATATGATCTCCATGTATAATACATAAGGGAGGATATGATCTCCATGTATAATACATAAGGGGGGGATATGATCTCCATGTATAATACATAAGGGGGGATATGATCTCCATGTATAATACATAAGGGGGGGATATGATCTCCATGTATAATACATAAGTGGGATGTGATCTCCATGTATAATACATAAGGGGGGGATATGATCTCCATGTATAATACATAAGGGGGATATGATCTCCATGTATAATACATAAGGGGGATTTGATCTCCATGTATAATACATAAGGGGGGGATATGATCTCCATGTATAATACATAAGGGGGGGATATGATCTCCATGTATAATACATAAGGGGGGGATATGATCTCCATGTATAATACATAAGGGGGGGATATGATCTCCATGTATAATACATAAGGGGGGATATGATCTCCATGTATAATACATAAGGGGGAATATGATCACCATGTATAATACATAAGGGGGGATATGATCTCCATGTATAATACATAAGGGGGGATATGATCTCCATGTATAATACATAAGGGGGATATGATCACCATGTATAATACATAAGGGGGATATGATCACCATGTATAATACATAAGGAGGGATATGATCTCCATGTATAATACATAAGGGAGGATATGATCTCCATGTATAATACATAAGGGAGGATATGATCTCCATGTATAATACATAAGGGGGGGATATGATCTCCATGTATAATACATAAGGGGGGATATGATCTCCATGTATAATACATAAGGGGGATATGATCTCCATGTATAATACATAAGGGGGGGATATGATCTCCATGTATAATACATAAGGGGGGATATGATCACCATGTATAATACATAAGGGGGGATATGATCTCCATGTATAATACATAAGGGAGATATGATCACCATGTATAATACATAAGGGGGGGATATGATCTCCATGTATAATACATAAGGGAGGATATGATCTCCATGTATAATACATAAGGGAGGATATGATCTCCATGTATAATACATAAGGGGGGGATATGATCTCCATGTATAATACATAGGGGGGGATATGATCTCCATGTATAATACATAAGGGGGATATGATCTCCATGTATAATACATAAGGGGGGGATATGATCTCCATGTATAATACATAAGGGGGGATATGATCACCATGTATAATACATAAGGGGGGATATGATCTCCATGTATAATACATAAGGGGGATATGATCTCCATGTATAATACATAAGGGGGGGATATGATCTCCATGTATAATACATAAGGGGGATTTGATCTCCATGTATAATACATAAGGGGGATATGATCTCCATGTATAATACATAAGGGGGGATATGATCTCCATGTATAATACATAAGGGGGGGGATATGATCTCCATGTATAATACATAAGGGGGGATATGATCTCCATGTATAATACATAAGGGGGGATATGATCACCATGTATAATACATAAGGGGGGATATGATCACCATGTATAATACATAAGGAGGGATATGATCACCATGTATAATACATAAGGGGGGATATGATCACCATGTATAATACATAAGGGGGGATATGATCACCATGTATAATACATAAGGGGGGATATGATCTCCATGTATAATACATAAGGGGGGATATGATCTCCATGTATAATACATAAGGGGGATATGATCTCCATGCATAATACATAAGGGGGGGATATGATCTCCATGTATAATACATAAGGGGGGATATGATCTCCATGTATAATACATAAGGGGGATATGATCTCCATGTATAATACATAAGGGGGGATATGATCTCCATGTATAATACATAAGGGGGATATGATCTCCATGTATAATACATAAGGGGGGGGGTATGATCTCCATGTATAATACATAAGGGGGATATGATCTCCATGTATAATACATAAGGGGGGATTTGATCTCCATGTATAATACATAAGGGGGGATTTGATCTCCATGTATAATACATAAGAGGGATATGATCTCCATGTATAATACATAAGGGGGATATGATCTCCATGTATAATACATAAGGGGGATATGATCTCCATGTATAATACATAAGGGGGGGATATGATCTCCATGTATAATACATAAGGGGGGGATATGATCTCCATGTATAATACATAAGGGGGGATATGATCTCCATGTATAATACATAAGGGGGATATGATCTCCATGTATAATACATAAGGGGGGATATGATCTCCATGTATAATACATAAGGGGGGATATGATCTCCATGTATAATACATAAGGGGGAGATATGATCTCCATGTATAATACATAAGGGGGGGATATGATCTCCATGTATAATACATAAGGGGGGATATGATCTCCATGTATAATACATAAGGGGGATATGATCTCCATGTATAATACATAAGGGGGAATATGATCTCCATGTATAATACATAAGGGGGAATATGATCTCCATGTATAATACATAAGGGGGGATATGATCTCCATGTATAATACATAAGGGGGGGATATGATCTCCATGTATAATACATAAGGGGGGATATGATCTCCATGTATAATACATAAGGGGGATATGATCTCCATGTATAATACATAAGGGGGGATATGATCTCCATGTATAATACATAAGGGGGGATATGATCTCCATGTATAATACATAAGGGGGCATATGATCTCCATGTATAATACATAAGGGGGGATATGATCTCCATGTATAATACATAAGGGGGAATATGATCTCCATGTATAATACATAAGGGGGATATGATCTCCATGTATAATACATAAGGGGGGATATGATCTCCATGTATAATACATAAGGGGGGATATGATCTCCATGTATAATACAGAAGGGGGATATGATCTCTATGTATAATACATAAGGGGGGATATGATCACCATGTATAATACATAAGGGGGGATATGATCTCCATGTATAATACATAAGGGGGGATATGATCTCCATGTATAATACATAAGGGGGGATATGATCTCCATGTATAATACATCACCTGAGCTCCGACCTCACTGACAACAACCTTCTTGACCCTTTACAGTCTGGATTTCACTCTCTACACTCCACTGAAACTGCCCTACTAAACCTCACTAATGATCTACTAATTGCTAAAACCAATGGCCACTACTCCGTACTAATCCCAACCAATGGCCACTATTCCATACTCCTATTACTTGACCTCTCTGCAGCTTTTAATATGGTTGACCATCCACTCCTCCTCAAAAAACTCCACTCTCTTGGCCTTCGAGACTCCACTCTCTCCTGGTTCTCCTCCTACCTATTGCAGCGCTCCTTCAGTGTTACCAATAACTCTGCCGCCTCCTCCTCACTCCCTCTCTTTGTAGGGGTCCCTCAAAGTTCTGTCCTTGGGCCCCTTCTCTTCTCCATCTACACCTCCTCCCTTGGTCACTTGATAAACTCCCACGGCTTTAAGTACCATCCCTATGCTGACGACACACAAATCTCTCTTTCTACTGCTCACCTCACCCCTTCAGTCTCCTCCTCACCTCACCCCTTCAGTCTCCTCCTCACCTCACCCCTTCAGTCTCCTCCCGTATTACTAACCTACTAAGTGACATATCGGCATGGATGTCACTCCACTTCCTCAAACTCAATCTTTCCAAAACTGAGCTCTTAGTATTCCCTCCAGCCCGTGCCCCTCCCCTGACTTCTCCATCAAGATCAATAACACAACCATCAGTCCCTCCCATCATGCCAGGGTACTAGGTGTAATCCTAGACTCCCATGTGTCCTTTCAGTCCCAAATCCAATCACTGTCCAAATCTTGTAGACTTCACCTCCACAACATCCCCAAGATACGCCCGTTCCTAACCTCGGAAACCACTAAGCAACTTATTCACTCCCTTGTTATATCTCGCCTTGACTATTGTAACTCCCTCCTCATTGGCCGACTTCATCGCAGGCTATCCCCTCTTCAGTCTATCATGAATGCTGCTGCCAGACTCATCCACCTTACTAACCGTTCTGTATCTGCCACCCCTCTCTGCCAATCCCTCCACTGGCCTCCATTCAGTGTCCTCCACCCCTCTCTGCCAATCCCTCCACTGTCCTCCATTCAGTGTCCTCCACCCCTCTCTGCCAATCCCTCCACTGTCCTCCATTCAGTGTCCTCCACCCCTCTCTGCCAATCCCTTCACTGTCCTCCATTCAGTGTCCTCCACCCCTCTCTGCCAATCCCTCCACTGACCTCCATTCAGTGTCCTCCACCCCTCCCTGCTAATCCCTCCACTGGCTTCCCATTGCCCAATGGATAAAATTCAAAACATTAACAATAACGTATAAAGCTATTTATAACTCTGCCCCAAATTACATCACCAATCTTTTCTCCAAATATCACCCAAACCGTACTTTCCGCTCCTCGCAAGACCCCCTGCTCTCTAGCTCCCTTGTCTCCTCCTCCCATGCTCATCTCCAGGACTTCTCCAGAGCTTCCCCCATCCTGTGGAACTCTTTACCCCAATTTATCACACTATCACCTACTCTGCCCACTTTCGGCAATGTCCGAAAAACCTCTCTCTTCAGGGAAGCCTATCCTGCCCTCAGCTAATACTGGAATCTTCTACTATTCCAACCAGTCCATCCCCCACAGTTACTACCTTTTGTACCACTAGCCCCTCCTTCCTAGATTGTAAGCTCCAAGGAGCAGGGCCCTCTTAACCCTCTTGTATTGAACTGTATTGTTGCTGTATTGTCTCCCATTATATTGTAAAGCGCTGAGCAAACTGTTGGCGCCATAAATCCTGTATAATAATAATAATAAATGACCCACCTGTGCTGATCTCTGTAGGAGTGTCCTCCTCTATAAATGTCCCCGTTATTCCATCCTCCTCCATAGACTGCTGATCATCCCTCACATACGCCTCTTCTTCTTCTGCTTTCACCTCAAATTCTATATCGATTGGATCTCCACTCTAAATCAAGGAAATGAGAGAGAATATCATCTGTAAAATATAAGGTCACAAAAAAAAAAAAAACTCCACACATTGTCTCTATGAGTCCATGTTCTAGATGCTCCATCCCACCAACCTTGTAATGGTGAGGGATGGTGTGACCTTCCTGTGTGGAATCCCTGGAATACAGAGGACGGGGACATCTCTCTGGTGGGTTCCTGGTATTAGGTGGTTCCATCATCTCCTTGTGTCCTTCTGAAAACTCCTCCATCACTCCATACTCCTCATCCTCCTCTTTATACTCTTCTTTAACATCAATATTATCATCCCCGAGGATTCCACTCTGAAAGATATAATAAAACATTCATTGTAACAAACATGCTGTGTATAAATCACAACTACCAATAATTGTCATCATCTACCTGATGATGGTGAGGGATGGTGTGACCTTCCTGTGTGGAATCCCGGGAATACAGAGGACGGGGACATCTCTCTGGTGGGTTCCCATGACTGGATCCATCTGTAGGAAACACACACACTGACTGAATCCATTGTTTCTATGTGTTTATCAGATGATGGGGGATCTAGGTGGATCCTCCGTACTGCTCTCTCCTTTACAATAAAGTCTCCTCTTACCCGGTGATGTGAGGGGCGGCTGATTGTCCATCATGACGTCCTTGTAGAGATCCTTGTGTCCTTCTAAATATTGATGTGTATCATCAACATGCGTGTATCATCTGCTGGAGATAAAAGACATCACAGTGACTATGGAGGAAGAGAGATTTATGAGTTACAGTCTTTTTTTCCTCAAGGCTTGAATGTAGACCTTGACATTAATTGTTTTATTGATACAAGTTGATATGTTTTTAATCATTTTATAATGTTTTAACTTCGATTTACACTACTTGTATATTTTTACATGTTTATCCTTTTATATATCCTTTATAGTTTTCACTCCATGTATATATAGTATGTGTAATATAAAGCATCAAGGCTCAGGGAGGTGTTTTTAGGCATTGTTTTTCAGCAGGTATTAATTTCTGTTGAATTCGATTGAGGTTTGGCCACATTTAAATATATTTTTAGGGCAGTGCAATAGGTGCTATTAAATTAGCCTTTACCCAGTGAATTCGACTGTACCCTTACCAAACTCGATTGGAAGTGAGTTAGGGACAGTCTAATAACACATATTACGTTCCCTACGGGCAGTATATGCGGTTATCTTCACTGTTTTCCGCCCCCCGTTATACCTGTGGTTGTTATGACAGGGCAGGTGAGAGAGATCTTCTGCAATGCATAACGGTCGCCTACCCTGAGCCGTGATAACCAAGAAAATGGCCGCTATCGCATGCTTTGCGCATGCGCGAGCGGGCCAAAATGGCGTCACCGGCTTTTTTGTTCCACCGCGCATGCGCGTGGAACAGTATATATAGGTTTGTCCGGCTAGTGCTCGCTCCCTTTGATAACGTGCTCGTCCGCACGAAACGCGTCAGGGTGGAGCCTAGCCGGTGACGTCACGCCGTTCCGTACCTCGTGGAGGCCGGCGGCCATCTTTGAATCTGGGAAATCCTGTGAGTGACCTGTGTTTACATTATCTTCAATAAAGAACCTTTTTGGAACATACTACACTATCAGTATTTTTTGGGGTGGGCTTTCTGGTCAAGCCCCCCCCCCCCCTCTCTTAAGGTGGATACTTCACATGAGTGCCCTGGTTAAGGAACCTGGATTAGCCCTATAAGGGTTTCTGGATGTCGGGAATCCCCCTGCTGGCCAAGAAGTGACAGAGTGACAGCTTGCCAGATGATCCAGACAGGTTCAACTTTTCTGGGACCAGGAGTGGTCTGACAACTCAAACGCGCATATTATGCGCTTTCTGGTGAGTGCATAGTATTAAACACTTCACAGCATGGAGTTCATCACGTCCTGCACAGTTTATTGGGACAACAGCATTATATTATGTGGACACTTATAAATCACTACTAAGCACTAGTAGTCCATCACTTATTACTGTATATGTTATTTTATATTTTTAGCGCTGCATGCGATATTGTCTATGGAGGAAGAGGATGGACATGACGGGGGGGTTACTGGGTGTAAATAGAACATAACATCTTATTACCTCCTCTGCTGCCAAATCCACCAATGTCTCTGATCTGCTTCACACCATATGGAACTTCCTGTCTTTATTCCAGATGACTTCCTGTCTGTTCCTGACATCACTTCCTATTAGTACCTGACATCACTTCCTGACTGTACCTGACATCACTTCCTGTCTGTATTCCATAGAGAAGTCCTGTCTGGGTAGTAGAAATGAGATCCCCATCTTGTGGAGTTTAGAGGAACTGCAGCCCCGATAAACGTCCCTTAACCTCTTTGCCGAACAGCCACTGCATTAAAATGGTGGCAGGGTGGCACGGCTGCGCAAAACCACGTTTTTAAACGTGCTCCACACTCCCAAGGTTTTTCTCGGGCAGGGGGGGGCGTACGCACGCCCCCACGACTTGTGGCTGTCACCATTTGATCCCCGAGGGATCAATCATTCAGTTTCAGTCAGTGATGTCCGGCTGAAATCGGATGATCGGTCCCTGTCCTATCCTGTCCTTTGTTGACAGTTACACAGGACAGGATATGATGTCATTCTTCTCTGCCTGGGCACATTCCTTCCCAGAGAGAGAAGACATACAAATTGTAAAGTAAAACAGCACATACCCACAGTTAGAACACACCTAGGTCACATTTAACCCCCTGATCGGCCCCCCAGTTAACACCTTCACTGCCCTGTCACCAGTGTCATTGATTACAGTGAACAGATTTTTACTGATCACTGTATTAGTGTCACTGGTGACTTCAGATAGCATTAGTGTCAGTTAGCGCCCCTCCCAGATAGCGTCAGATTGCCGCTAGTACACCAGTAATCACATTTGACCCCTTTATTGCCAGGAACACGCTCACTTGCACTCTAAACCTCCATTGCTAGTATAGTGTCTGAGCGGATCAATATCTTTGATTAGATTAGCGCTATACCAGAGTTCACACTACTATAGTATCCCCAAAAATGCAGCGTTAGCGGGATCAGCTCCAACACCTGCCAGCACCTGCCTTTATCCCCTATGCCCCCCTTCTCCCCCAGCAAGTGCAGTGTCAGTAAATAACTATCACTTGATACATTACACACAAAACCGCAGTGTTCACAGAATCAGGCCTGATCTCTGTTAGCACTTGTCGGTAAATTTATTGTAGCGGTTCAAGCAGTCCCTGACAGCCAGGCGCTCTTTTTCTGGTGAGTCACACTAGGTACCTATAAATTTAGTGGCCAAAATGTCCAAGCAAAGGTACACTAGTGACGAGGCCTACAGGATTCTGAGCATGTCAGGTGAGAGCGAAGGGGAAGACTCCCTGACAGAATTAGGCTCAGAATATGAACCTGTAGACAGCAGTGGTACCCTGACAGATCACTCAGATGACGGAGAAGAGGTTCCTGCTAAGATCAGGCATACCCAACCCCGTTCCCAGGTTGCTGAGGTGATACAAACGCATGATGACTCTCATATGCAGCAGAGTGCCAGTACTAGTGCCGCACTACCTTTTGGTGAAATGGCGAGCACCAGCGGCCTAGTACATCCTGATCTTTCACATACCAGCACTGCAGTATGACTTGTTGACATGGTGAGTCCCATAAGTGCAGTACAAGCTGGTGGGGTGGTGAGCACAAGTATTGTCCCGCAGCCACCAAAAATTTGCACACAGGCCCGTAGAGCAGATAGTATTCTTCCGGGTGTGCTTGCAAATCCTGATTGGCAGCCCACAAATTCTGCAGCACCTGTACTTCCCCCATTCACTGCCCAACCCGGAATTCAGGTGGAAACAGCAAATTTAACTACTTCCCTTGATTTTTTGGAGCTGTTTTTCACGGAAGAGCTCTATGCATTGATTGTGGATCAAAGCATTTTATATGCACAACAGTTTATCACCACCAACCCAAATTCAAACCTTGCCAGACTGTTCGCATGGAAACCTATTACAGTTTCTGAATTTAGGTTTTTTTTGGTCCTAAACCTCCACATGGGCATTAATAAGAAAAATTAATTGCAGTTGTATTTGTCCGCAGACCCGATTCATCATATGCCGTGTTCTCTGCTGCCATGGCCAGGCATAGATATGAGAGTATAATGTGTTTTATGCATTTCAATGACAATACACTCTGTCATCCTCGGGGTAACCCTGAATTTGACCGGCTCCACAAAATTCAGCCCCTCATAAATCACCTTAACCAAAAATGTGCAGATGTCTATACTCCCCACCAAAAAAATGTGTGTTAATTAATTTTTTAGGCCACCTTGCATTCAAACTATTTCTCCTCAATAAGCTGGTCAGATATGGGGTCAAACCTGTATATCAGACCTTTGATTTGGGGGGGTTGGTGCTATCCTGGTATTTCAGGGCCCCCGAAACTGATAGGTAGTGAGGAAGTGAAATGAGGAAGTTATGCACCTTCAGGCTTTCAAAGTGGTCATTGGATTTCGGGCTCCCTGTCATGGAGTGCCTGCTCCTTGTTCAAAACCCCCCCCCAGTGCCTGTGTCTTTCCCGTGTCCCCTCACCCTCTCCTCATCCTGTTGCAGCCTTTGAAGATGGGCTGCACAGGATGAGGGGGGTCACCTCACCCCCCTGCCCCTTGTCACCTCCTCACATCCTCACGCAGCCTGTGAAGGCAGGCTGCGCAGGATGAGAGGGAACTGACCCCTGTGGCGGACCTCACACCTCTATGGCCATATAGACAGAGAGAAGTGACACCCCACTGAGGGATTCTGGTGCGGGGCCGCTAACCCGGCGCTGCGCACCCCTGGTGAGTGCAGTGCAGGGCACGATAGTTTCTCGTGACTGTACTCTCAGACAGACAAAGGCTCTCAAGAGCATGGCCCCTGTCAAGGGACGTGCCTCATTGCCCGGTGTTGGTTCTGTTGACCCTTAGACCCCTGGTCTAAGTTCTCTGTCACTCATTCTGTCTCCTCAGGCCTGGAGAAGCATTGGTTACAAGTAATTACACATGAGACCGTCTTGTCAGTAACCAAAAACTTCTAATTTATTCCACAACGAAAGCTCTCTTTTATAGTACAATATAACGTGTAAGTGAGAATACAAACATTTACGTCAATCCTGAATAATGATGAGAAGCAAAATTTAATTATCCCAAGAATAAGGAATGTCTATTTCATAAAAACTTATCTGCTACATACAATAGAATCTCGCTAGATACTTTTCAAGGCTGTGAACATGATCTTTCTCAGGCATTTGTAATTAGTTATAAGTAACAAACAATTATTTTCTCATGGAACAGAAATATTTGACATTTAATTGTATCATAACAGAAACAGGTGCTTGTTAATACAAAGAAATAATTGGATACTATCTCCGTCTCTACCAAGGCTAAGCTAAGATAAAAGATAGAAGAATGTTGTGAGTATAGTTCTGTAATACATAACTGACATAGCATATTTTCATTAACTTATTCTGGTTATAATACAAAACAATTAATCAACATGTTGGTACAAAATGGAGTGGGGAAAACAAAATGACAGACCTAAAAGATATACATTTCCCTTCAATCCCCTCTTAAAATCAACTATTTCTAATTGGGTGATTTTATTACTTCAATCCACAGTTACCTTGACGTCACCAGAGGTTTGGCAACTCTCTGGCTACATACAATGGGTATGGCGATGCTAGCATCCTTGGAATCCCAGGTGGCATAAGGGCTGTTCCCATTCGTCAAATAACTGGGCTACCTTTCTTCCTCTCTTTGTGTTTCGCAACATAAACAGAATAGTCATTGGGCTTTTTATCAAATAATCGTGTGTGTTCAAGACTTATGGAGAGCATGGAGGCATTTTCAATGCCTTTGCTAAGCATTTTACGGAAACAAGGGATTACACAACATACAACTAAACCTATGATTACCATGATAATAACGATAATAATGAAAAATTGCACTAATACTTGTTTCTAACTAGTAAACCATCTAAAGTACTGGTCTCAAGGGTTATCAATGCCTGAGTTTGTTTTTAGCTCTTCAGAAAGGTCCTTCAACTTTTTATGGCCAACGTGATCTTCCCATTAGGCCTAGTATTATCAGGTATGTAGGTACAACATCCTTCGGTTTTACCAATGTATACACATGTACCCCCCTTTTCAGCAAAAATCATGTCTAGGGCCATCCTGTTCTGGAGTGTCATCTGTGAAATGGCTTCTAATTGTTTAGCAGTTCCCTTTTGTTGGGGTATGTGTGTAAAATCAATTTGAAAATGTGTAAAAAATGTTGTGGGGTAAGGCAGGTATTGATGCATGGCTTTATTTGGGTTGTTTGGGTTACTCCTGATACATGTGATGCATCTTTTCACAAAATCTTGTACTAACTCCACCACTTCTGTGATATAAAAATCTTTTTTGGAGTTGTTTTAGGGTTGCCTTCCATCCTATATATCCTATCCCATGGTATTGTGCAATGTATATCAGGGTGTGCAATGTATATCAGGGTATTACACCGTGGGATGCATGGTTCCCCTCTTTGCAGATTAATCCAGTCCTTGGATTCTTCTGTAAAATAGGGTAGCACCAGTCTTTGAGCTCCTTTGTGAAAGCTGACTGCTACAAAATTGTGATCAATTGGGAATCATTTGGGAAGATGGGACATAAAGTGGGTATCTGCAGTAAAACAAGTTATTACTGAGCTGCCTTTTTTGCTTCATAATCTGCTAGAGCGTCACCTTTTGTTATATCATTGTCCCCTTTGGTATGTGCTCTGCAGTGTATGACAGCAAATTCCTTAGGAAGTGTGAGAGCCTTAAACAAATTGGCTAATAGTTGGGGATGGGCAATCTTTTTCCCATCAGCTCCTATGTAGCCTCTGAGAAACCATAATACACCATGGTCATACACTGTTCCATAGGCATATTAAGAATCTGTGTAAATAGTGACAGACTGATCTTTGTACAGTTCACATGCTTTAGTGAAAACAATCAATACAGCAGCCTGGGCTGATTGAAAAGGGATTGGTCATTTGGTCTAGTGCAGGAGCCATCTATGAAAACAACATCAGCATTTGGGATTGGAATCTTTAATAAATCTAGTCTGGATGAAATATTAGCCTTAATGGATTTGAGGAAGTCATGAGCCTCGGGTCCTAGATCGTTTGACAATCTGAGACCCAACAATGCGTTTAGGATCATTGCTGGACCTGAGTTGTTTGCCCTATACTTGATATGCAACATGGGGTTGCTCATCAAGATAACCTCATATCCGCTGAGTTGTTGGGAGAACATGTACTGAATGTGTATATTTCTTAGTAAAATAGCTACATTATGTGTAGTGTGCAATATCATAGGGTGTCCTAAGGTGAATGACATAGACATCTCCACAGTCATAATGTAAAATGCCAACACTTTGAGACACGCAGGCATGCCTTGGACCTGAACTGGCACCATTTTTGAGAAAAAAGCTACAGGGCGAAGTCTGCCTCCATGCTCTTGGGCGAGTACACCAGCCATGGTCTTACAATTGTCCCTTGCATACACATGAAACATTTTTACATAATCAGGAAGGCTAAGGCCTGGGGCAGTTACCATTGCATTTTTCAAATACACATATGCATCAACCATGTCATCTGACCACTTAACAATTTCTGACATTTTCTGGGTTGTGACTTATCATAATAGGAACAGTCAGTTATCCACTGGCGGCAGTAACCAATGGCTCCAAGAAAGGAGAGCATATCTTTCTTGGTTTGTGGGCGGGCAAGTTTCAGGAGAGCCACAGCTCTCTTTGGACTGACTTTCCTTTCCTCCTTTTGTAAACACAAAACCCAGATATTTAACACTTGTTTTACACCATTGTAGTTTCTTCTTTGACACTTTGTGTCCACTTTCAAAAAAACATTTCAACAAACTCTCCCCATCCCTCAGGCCGGCCCCCTTAGTGAGACTGCAGAGACAGATGACATCTGCGTACTGCAGCAGGACTGACCCATAGTCCGGTGTCCACGCCCTCAGAGTGGCCTGGAGAACAGTTGTGTAGACTACAGAAAAATCTACAAAAAACCCTGAGACATTAAACAGAAAGCAAAAATGGGCTGTGTCTCTGCATCAACAAGGACACTAAAAAATGCATTTGCTAAATCAATTACTAAAAAACATTCAGCATCAGACGGTATGGCTGCAAAAAATACGGAATGTCAAACACCAACAGAACAATGTTTTATAACACAGTCAATGTCCTCTATTTCTAAACATTTAATTATTAATGTGTCTCCTACAGTGAGAAATGGATATCCCTTGATCTGTGTTGCCACTTTGTATCTGGTTCTACCTGCCTTTCCAGGACTGAAAATTGTATCTATTCCTGCTTTATTTGCCAAGTCTACTAATAAGGACCCTGATATCTCTTTTAATCCTTCAGCAGAAAAAAAAAAAAAGTTTCCTCATCCTGTGTGGAATCAGGAATTCCTTGGGTGGGGGTTTAGGTTGATCTTCCACAGCGTCCTGGACTGGGACAGAGGATGAGGCTGTGGATTGGATTTGCTGCTGTGCTGCAATGAAAAAATCACGTCCTCTTTGGAGAAGGAGGGATATATTCTGACAGTACGGAACTGACAGTACGGAGCGGGTCTAGTGACACATAAACACTTATCACTCTCAACAAAAAATAGACAATAAGAACTTAAATATTGACTCTATTTCAATAACTTTGACCCGTTCACTTACCAACCAGGTTCACTTATTTGCATAAACAAATTATCTTATTCTATATGCATTTCATAGTAGAAGCAAAGAAAAGAAAGTTGGTTACCCCCAACAGACTAGTTAAGACTCTGTAAATTATACCTAGACCCTGTCTAGGTATTTAAAATGTAGACCCCGTCTACATAAATCACCTTTCCTTATCTGAGTCTCCCGGAGACTCAATGAAAGGTTGTCCATAGCCCCTGGCTATCAGTCTTTATAGTCAGTTTCAGGTAAGGATGCGTCGGAAAGATTGACTTCATCTCAGAAGAAAAAAACAACAGACATACACATACACACAGTGATAAGTAAAATCAATCTCTCAAGTTGGATACTGTCAAAATGAAATCAGAGTCCTTTCCCTGACTGTCTTTCTGAAAAATCACCCCACAGACACAATATTTACAAGTCATTTACAGATAATACCTTCTTTCAAAGGATCTTAATTGTCCCAACGTTTGGCCTATAAAAATATGTGGTACTGGTATATGACAATTAATTTTCTACAACTGACCCCTTCTGGTATATACTTCACCTTGATTATAAGGTCTATTTACAACATCTACAATAACGTGATTATTACTATCACGACCTTTATAATGTATCAGCAACCCACATTTACACAATGTACATGTCATTACATAGACCTCCCAGTTGGTGTCACCATGCGTTCACCTTTCTCAGGTCAACAACCAATAAGGTCTAGCTGAGAGGGTGGTGCGTCTTACACCTTCTGACAATAGGTCTTCAGTGATTTCGGTCTGTACACTTACCAACCAGACTTACTACTCATACAAAACAAATTAACTTATACTTCTATATGTAGAAAATAATAAACTTTAGACACAGAATGAGTGACTATAGGCAATCTCCCTGAGATTGTTTAGTCTCCCTGAGACTATTTTTCTAACACTCCCGGAGTGTTCTGCTCCCAGAGCACTTTATTGGCAATCTCCCTGAGATTTCTTAGTCTCCCTGAGACAATTTTTCTAACACTCCCGG